>NW_027523659.1:0-43417 GCF_052094955.1 Ictidomys tridecemlineatus | reverse complement strand
GAGTTGCCTGAAATCTCAGCACCACACTTTTTCACCCAATCTTGAATACAACTTCAGGTAATGATCACTACACCAATCCCACTTGGCTCACAAATTTCGTTCTTCTAGGTGAAACCGTTCGTTGGCAGTAACCCGTTTCATTTTGAGGTTTCACTCTGTTTTCTCCTATAGGGATCCATGTATTTGGAACTCTAAATCAAACACGGTTTGTGCTAGCTCTTTGAAACTTGACACAATAAAGCAGTTTCAAGTTCTATCTCTATGGTTTGTTTGCTGTTGATGTAGCCCTAAGCAGAGACTGGCGAGAATCACTTTCATGGAAAGGGCCTGCCAAGCTTCCAAAAAACTACGAGTTGCCTGAAATCTCAGCACAAACTTTTTCACCCAATCTAGATGAAACTTTCAGGTAATGATCAGAACACCAATCCCACTTGGCTCGCCAAATTTCGTTCTTCTAGGTGAAACCGATCGTTGGCAGTAACCGGTTTCATTTTGAGGTTTCACTCTGTTTTCTCCTATAGGGATACATGTATTTGGAACTCTAAATCAAACACGGTTTGTGCTAGATCTTTGAAACTTGACACAATAAAGCAGTTTCAAGTTCTATCTCTATGGTTTGTTTGCTGTTGATGTAGCCCTAAGCAGAGACTGGCGAGAATCACTTTCATGGAAAGGGCCTGCCAAGCTTCCAAAAAACTACGAGTTGCCTGAAATCTCAGCACACACTTTTTCACCCAATCTTGATGAAACTTTCAGGTAATGATCACTACACCAATCCCACTTGGCTCGCCAAATTTCGTTCTTCTAGGTGAAACCGTTCGTTGGCAGTAACCGGTTTCATTTTGAGGTTTCACTCGGTTTTCTCCTATAGATGCATGTATTTTCAACTCTAAATCAAACACGGTTTGTGCTAGCTCTTTGAAACTTGACACAATAAGCGGTTTCAAGTTCTATCTCTATGGTTTGTTTGCTGTTGATGTAGCCCTAAGCAGAGACTTGCGAGAATCACTTTCATGGAAAGGGCCTGCCAAGCTTCCAAAAAACTACGAGTTGCCTGAAATCTCAGCACACACTTTTTCACCCAATCTTGATGAAACTTTCAGGTAATGATCACTACACCAATCCCACTTGGCTTGCCAAATTTCGTTCTTCTAGGTGAAACCGATCGTTGGCAGTAACCGGTTTCATTTTGAGGTTTCACTCTGTTTTCTCCTATAGGGATACATGTATTTGGAACTCTAAATCAAACACGGTTTGGGCTAGATCTTTGAAACTTGACACAATAAAGCAGTTTCAAGTTCTATTTCTATGGTTTGTTTGCTGTTGATGTAGCCCTAAGCAGAGACTGGCGAGAATCACTTTCATGGAAAGGGCCTGCCAAGCTTCCAAAAAACTACGAGTTTCCTGAAATCTCAGCACACACTTTTTCACCCAATCTTGATGAAACTTTCAGGTAATGATCACTACACCAATCCCACTTGGCTCGCCAAATTTCGTTCTTCTAGGTGAAACCGTTCGTTGGCAGTAACCGGTTTCATTTTGAGGTTTCACTCTGTTTTCTCCTATAGGGATGCATGTATTTTCAACTCTAAATCAAACACGGTTTGTGCTAGCTCTTTGAAACTTGACACAATAAAGCGGTTTCAAGTTCTATCTCTATGGTTTGTTTGCTGTTGATGTAGCCCTAAGCAGAGACTGGCGAGAATCACTTTCATGGAAAGGGCCTGCCAAGCTTCCAAAAAACTATGAGTTGCCTGAAATCTCAGCACACACTTTTTCACCCAATCTTGATGAAACTTTCAGGTAATGATCAGTACACCAATCCCACACTTCTCGCCAAATTTCGTTCTTCTAGGTGAAACCGTTCGTTGGCAGTAACCGGTTTCATTTTGAGGTTTCACTCTGTTTTCTCCTATAGGGATACATGTATTTGGAACTCTAAATCAAACACGGTTTGTGCTAGATCTTTGAAACTTGACACAATAAAGCAGTTTCAAGTTCTATCTCTATGGTTTGTTTGCTGTTGATGTAGCCCTAAGCAGAGACTGGCGAGAATCACTTTCATGGAAAGGGCCTGCCAAGCTTCCAAAAAACTACGAGTTGCCTGAAATCTCAGCACACACTTTTTCACCCAATCTTGATGAAACTTTCAGGTAATGATCACTACACCAATCCCACTTGGCTCGCCAAATTTCGTTCTTCTAGGTGAAACCGATCGTTGGCAGTAACCGGTTTCATTTTGAGGTTTCACTCTGTTTTCTCCTATAGGGATACATGTATTTGGAACTCTAAATCAAACAAGGTTTGTGCTAGATCTTTGAAACTTGACACCATAAAGCAGTTTCAAGTTCTATCTCTATGGTTTGTTTGCTGTTGATGTAGCCCTAAGCAGAGACTGGCGAGAATCACTTTCATGGAAAGGGCCTGCCAAGCTTCCAAAAAATTACGAGTTGCCTGAAATCTCAGCACACACTTTTTCACCCAATCTTGATGAAACTTTCAGGTAATGATCAGTACACCAATCCCACTCTTCTCGCCAAATTTCGTTTTTCTAGGTGAAACCGTTCGTTGGCAGTAACCGGTTTCATTTTGAGGTTTCACTCTGTTTTCTCCTATAGGGATACATGTATTTGGAACTCTAAATCAAACATGGTTTGTGCTAGCTCTTTGAAACTTGACACCATAAAGCAGTTTAAAGTTCTATCTCTATGGTTTGTTTGCTGTTGATGTAGCCCTAAGCAGAGACTGGCGAGAATCACTTTCATGGAAAGGGCCTGCCAAGCTTCCAAAAAACTACGAGTTGCCTGAAATCTGAGCACACACTTTTTCACCCAATCTTGATGAAACTTTCAGGTAATGATCAGTACACCAATCCCACTTGGCTCGCCAAATTTCGTTCTTCTAGGTGAAACCGATCGTTGGCAGTAACCGGTTTCATTTTGAGGTTTCACTCTGTTTTCTCCTATAGGGATACATGTATTTGGAACTCTAAATCAAACACGGTTTGTGCTAGATCTTTGAAACTTGACACAATAAAGCAGTTTCAAGTTCTATCTCTATGGTTTGTTTGCTGTTGATGTAGCCCTAAGCAGAGACTGGCGAGAATCACTTTCATGGAAAGGGCCTGCCAAGCTTCCAAAAAACTACGAGTTGCCTGAAATCTCAGCACACACTTTTTCACCCAATCTTGATGAAACTTTCAGGTAATGATCACTACACCAATCCCACTTGGCTTGCCAAATTTCGTTCTTCTAGGTGAAACCGTTCGTTGGCAGTAACCGGTTTCATTTTGAGGTTTCACTCTGTTTTCTCCTATAGGGATACATGTATTTGGAACTCTAAATCAAACACGGTTTGTGCTAGCTCTTTGAAACTTGACACAATAAAGCAGTTTCAAGTTCTATCTCTATGGTTTGTTTGCTGTTGATGTAGCCCTAAGCAGAGACTGGCGAGAATCACTTTCATGGAAAGGGCCTGCCAAGCTTCCAAAAAACTACGAGTTGCCTGAAATCTCAGCACACACTTTTTCACCCAATCTTGATGAAACTTTCAGGTAATGATCAGTACACCAATCCCACTTGGCTCGCCAAATTTCGTTCTAATTTCGTTCTTCTAGGTGAAATCTATCATTGGCAGTAACCGGTTTCATTTTGAGGTTTCACTCTGTTTTCTCCTATAGGGATACATGTATTTGGAACTCTAAATCAAACACGGTTTGTGCTAGCTCTTTGAAACTTGACAAAATAAAGCAGTTTCAAGTTCTATCTCTATGGTTTGTTTGCTGTTGATGTAGCCCTAAGCAGAGACTGGCGAGAATCACTTTCATGGAAAGGGCCTGCCAAGCTTCCAAAAAACTACGAGTTGCCTGAAATCTCAGCACACACTTTTTCACCCAATCTTGATGAAACTTTCAGGTAATGATCACTACACCAATCCCACTTGGCTCGCCAAATTTCGTTCTTCTAGGTGAAACCGATCGTTGGCAGTAACCGCTTTCATTTTGAGGTTTCACTCTGTTTTCTCCTATAGGGATACATGTATTTGGAACTCTAAATCAAACAAGGTTTGTGCTAGATCTTTGAAACTTGACACCATAAAGCAGTTTCAAGTTCTATCTCTATGGTTTGTTTGCTGTTGATGTAGCCCTAAGCAGAGACTCGCGAGAATCACTTTCATGGAAAGGGCCTGCCAAGCTTCCAAAAGACTACGAGTTGCCTGAAATCTCAGCACACACTTTTTCACCCAATCTTGATGAAACTTTCAGGTAATGATCAGTACACCAATCCCACTTGGCTCGCCAAATTTCGTTCTTCTAGGTGAAACCGTTCGTTGGCAGTTACCGGTTTCATTTTGAGGTTTCACTGTTTTCTCCTATAGGGATACATGTATTTGGAACTCTAAATCAAACACGGTTTGTGCTAGCTCTTTGAAACTTGACACAACAAAGCAGTTTCAAGTTCTATCTCTATGGTTTGTTTGCTGTTGATGTAGCCCTAAGCAGAGACTGGCGAGAATCACTTTCATGGAAAGGGCCTGCCAAGCTTCCAAAAAACTACGAGTTGCCTGAAATCTCAGCACACACTTTTTCACCCAATCTTGATGAAACTTTCAGGTATGATCACTACACCAATCCCACTTGGCTCGCCAATTTCGTTCTTCTAGGTGAAACCGTTCGTTGGCAGTAACCGGTTTCATTTTGAGGTTTCACTGGTTTTCTCCTATAGATGCATGTATTTTCAACTCTAAATCAAACACGGTTTGTGCTAGCTCTTTGAAACTTGACACAATAAAGCGGTTTCAAGTTCTATCTCTATGGTTTGTTTGCTGTTGATGTAGCCCTAAGCAGAGACTTGCGAGAATCACTTTCATGGAAAGGGCCTGCCAAGCTTCCAAAAAACTACGAGTTGCCTGAAATCTCAGCACACACTTTTCACCCAATCTTGATGAAACTTTCAGGTAATGATCACTACACCAATCCCACTTGGCTTGCCAAATTTCGTTCTTCTAGGTGAAACCGATCGTTGGCAGTAACCGGTTTCATTTTGAGGTTTCACTCTGTTTTCTCCTATAGGGATACATGTATTTGGAACTCTAAATCAAACATGGTTTGTGCTAGCTCTTTGAAACTTGACACAATAAAGCAGTTTCAAGTTCTATCTCTATGGTTTGTTTGCTGTTGATGTAGCCCTAAGCAGAGACTGGCGAGAATCACTTTCATGGAAAGGGCCTGCCAAGCTTCCAAAAGACTACGAGTTGCCTGATCTCAGCACACACTTTTTCTCCCAATCTTGATGAAACTTTCAGGTTATGATCAGTACAACAATCCCACTTGGCTCGCCAATTTCGTTCTTCTAGGTGAAACCGTTCGTTGGCAGTAACCGGTTTCATCATGAGGTTTCACTCTGTTTTCTCCTATAGGGATACATGTATTTGGAACTCTAAATCAAACACGGTTTGTGCTAGCTCTTTGAAACTTGACACCATAAAGCAGTTTCAAGTTCTATCTCTATGGTTTGTTTGCTGTTGATGTAGCCCTAAGCAGAGACTGGCGAGAATCACTTTCATGGAAAGGGCCTGCCAAGCTTCCAAAAACTACCGAGTTGCCTGAAATTTCAGCACACACTTTTTCACCCAATCTTGATGAAACTTTCAGGTAATGATCACTACACCAATCCCACTTGGCTCACCAAATTTCGTTCTTCTAGGTGAAACCGTTCGTTGGCAGTAACCCGTTTCATTTTGAGGTTTCACTCTGTTTTCTCCTATAGGGATTCATGTATTTGGAACTCTAAATCAAACACGGTTTGTGCTAGCTCTTTGAAACTTGACACCATAAAACAGTTACATGTTTTATCTCTATGGTTTGTTTGCTGTTGATGTAGCCCTAAGCAGAGACTGGTGAGAATCACTTTCATGGAAAGGGCCTGCCAAGCTTATAAAACTACGAGTTGCCTGAAGCACACACTTTTTCACCCAATCTTGATGAAACTTTCAGGTAATGATCACTACACCAATCCCACTTGGCTCAAAAAATTTCGTTCTTCTAGGTGAAACCGTTCGTTGGCAGTAACCCGTTTCATTTTGAGGTTTCACTCTGTTTTCTCCTATAGGGATCCATGTATTTGGAACTCTAAATGAAACACGGTTTGTGCTAGCTCTTTGAAACTTGACACAATAAAGCAGTTTCAAGTTCTATCTCTATGGTTTGTTTGCTGTTGATGTAGCCCTAAGCAGAGACTGGCGAGAATCACTTTCATGGAAAGGGCCTGCCAAGCTTCCAAAAAACTACGAGTTGCCTGAAATCTCATCACAAACTTTTTCACCCAATCTAGATGAAACTTTCAGGTAATGATCAGAACACCAATCCCACTTGGCTCGCCAAATTTCGTTCTTCTAGGTGAAACCGATCCTTGGCAGTAACCGGTTTCATTTTGAGGTTTCACTCTGTTTTCTCCTATAGGGATACATGTATTTGGAACTCTAAATCAAACACGGTTTGTGCTAGATCTTTGAAACTTGACACAATAAAGCAGTTTCAAGTTCTATCTCTATGGTTTGTTTGCTGTTGATGTAGCCCTAAGCAGAGACTGGCGAGAATCACTTTCATGGAAAGGGCCTGCCAAGCTTCCCAAAAACTACGAGTTGCCTGAAATCTCAGCACACACTTTTTCACCCAATCTTGATGAAACTTTCAGGTAATGATCACTACACCAATCCCACTTGGCTCGCCAAATTTCGTTCTTCTAGGTGAAACCGTTCGTTGGCAGTAACCGGTTTCATTTTGAGGTTTCACTTGGTTTTCTCCTATAGATGCATGTATTTTCAACTCTAAATCAAACACGGTTTGTGCTAGCTCTTTGAAACTTGACACAAAAAAGCGGTTTCAAGTTCTATCTCTATGGTTTGTTGCTGTTGATGTAGCCCTAAGCAGAGACTTGCGAGAATCACTTTCATGGAAAGGGCCTGCCAAGCTTCCAAAAAACTACGAGTTGCCTGAAATCTCAGCACACACTTTTTCACCCAATCTTGATGAAACTTTCAGGTAATGATCAGTACACCAATCCCACTCTTCTCGCCAAATTTCGTTTTTCTAGGTGAAACCGTTCGTTGGCAGTAACCGGTTTCATTTTGAGGTTTCACTCTGTTTTCTCCTATAGGGATACATGTATTTGGAACTCTAAATCAAACACGGTTTGTGCTAGCTCTTTGAAACTTGACACAATAAAGCAGTTTCAAGTTCTATCTCTATGGTTTGCTTGCTGTTGATGTAGCCCTAAGCAGAGACTGGCGAGAATCACTTTCATGAAAGGGCCTGCCAAGCTTCCAAAAAACTACGAGTTGCCTGAAATCTCAGCACACACTTTTCCAACCAATCTTGATGAAACTTTCAGGTAATGATGCGTACACCAATCCCAGTTGGCTCGCCAAATTTCGTTCTTCTAGGTGAAACCGTTCGTTGGTAGTAACCGGTTTCATTTTGAGGTTTCACTCTTTTTTCTCCTATAGGGATACATGTATTTGGAACTCTAAATCAAACACGGTTTGTGCTAGCTCTTTGAAACTTGACACAATAAAGCAGTTTCAAGTTCTATCTCTATGGTTTGTTTGCTGTTGATGTAGCCCTAAGCAGTGACTGGCGAGAATCACTTTCATGGAAAGGGCCTGCCAAGCTTCCAAAAAACTACGAGTTGCCTGAAATCTCAGCACACACTTTTTCACCCAATCTTGATGAAACTTTCAGGTAATGATCAGTACAACAATCCCACTCTTCTCGCCAAATTTCGTTTTTCTAGGTGAAACCGTTCGTTGGCAGTAACCGGTTTCATTTTGAGGTTTCACTCTGTTTTCTCCTATAGGGATACATGTATTTGGAACTCTAAATCAAACATGGTTTGTGCTAGCTCTTTGAAACTTGACACCATAAAGCAGTTTCAAGTTCTATCTCTATGGTTTGTTTGCTGTTGACGTAGCCCTAAGCAGAGACTGGCGAGAATCACTTTCATGGCAAGGGCCTGCCAAGCTTCCAAAAAACTACGAGTTGCCTGAAATCTGAGCACACACTTTTTCACCCAATCTTGATGAAACTTTCAGGTAATGATCAGTACACCAATCCCACTTGGCTCGCCAAATTTCGTTCTTCTAGGTGAAATCGTTCGTTGGCAGTAACCGGTTTCATTTTGAGGTTTCACTCTGTTTTCTCCTATAGGGATACATGTATTTGGAACTCTAAATCAAACACGGTTTGTGCTAGCTCTTTGAAACTTGACACCATAAAGCAGTTTCAAGTTCTATCTCTATGGTTTGTTTGCTGTTGATGTAGCCCTAAGCAGAGACTGGTGAGAATCACTGTCATGGAAAGGGCCTGCCAAGCTTCCAAAAACTACGAGTTGCCTGAAATCTCAGCACACACTTTTTCACCCAATCTTGATGAAACTTTCAGGTAATGATCACTACACCAATCCCACTTGGCTCAAAAAATTTCGTTCTTCTAGGTGAAACCGTTCGTTGGCAGTAACCCGTTTCATTTTGAGGTTTCACTCTGTTTTCTCCTATAGGGATCCATGTATTTGGAACTCTAAATCAAACACGGTTTGTGCTAGCTCTTTGAAACTTGACACAATAAAGCAGTTTCAAGTTCTATCTCTATGGTTTGTTTGCTGTTGATGTAGCCCTAAGCAGAGACTGGCGAGAATCACTTTCATGGAAAGGGCCTGCCAAGCTACCAAAAAACTACGAGTTGCCTGAAATCTCAGCACAAACGTTTTCACCCAATCTAGATGAAACTTTCAGGTAATGATCAGAACACCAATCCCACTTGGCTCGCCAAATTTCGTTCTTCTAGGTAAAACCGATCGTTGGCAGTAACCGGTTTCATTTTGAGGTTTCACTCTGTTTTCTCCTATAGGGATACATGTATTTGGAACTCTAAATCAAACACGGTTTGTGCTAGATCTTTGAAACTTGACACAATAAAGCAGTTTCAAGTTCTATCTCTATGGTTTGTTTGCTGTTGATGTAGCCCTAAGCAGAGACTGGCGAGAATCACTTTCATGGAAAGGGCCTGCCAAGCTTCCAAAAAACTACGAGTTGCCTGAAATCTCAGCACACACTTTTTCACCCAATCTTGATGAAACTTTCAGGTAATGATCACTACACCAATCCCAATTGGCTCGCCAAATTTCGTTCTTCTAGGTGAAACCGTTCGTTGGCAGTAACCGGTTTCATTTTGAGGTTTCACTTGGTTTTCTCCTATAGATGCATGTATTTTCAACTCTAAATCAAACACGATTTGTGCTAGCTCTTTGAAACTTGACACAATAAAGCGGTTTCAAGTTCTATCTCTATGGTTTGTTTGCTGTTGATGTAGCCCTAAGCAGAGACTTGCGAGAATCACTTTCATGGAAAGGGCCTGCCAAGCTTCCAAAAAACTACGAGTTGCCTGAAATCTCAGCACACACTTTTTCACCCAATCTTGATGAAACTTTCAGGTAATGATCACTACACCAATCCCACTTGGCTTGCCAAATTTCGTTCTTCTAGGTGAAACCGATCGTTGGCAGTAACCGGTTTCATTTTGAGGTTTCACTCTGTTTTCTCCTATAGGGATACATGTATTTGGAACTCTAAATCAAACATGGTTTGTGCTAGCTCTTTGAAACTTGACACAATAAAGCAGTTTCAAGTTCTATCTCTATGGTTTGTTTGCTGTTGATGTAGCCCTAAGCAGAGACTGGCGAGAATCACTTTCATGGAAAGGGCCTGCCAAGCTTCCAAAAGACTACGAGTTGCCTGATCTCAGCACACACTTTTTCTCCCAATCTTGATGAAACTTTCAGGTTATGATCAGTACAACAATCCCACTTGGCTCGCCAAATTTCGTTCTTCTAGGTGAAACCGTTCGTTGGCAGTAACCGGTTTCATCATGAGGTTTCACTCTGTTTTCTCCTATAGGGATACATGTATTTGGAACTCTAAATCAAACACGGTTTGTGCTAGCTCTTTGAAACTTGACACCATAAAGCAGTTTCAAGTTCTATCTCTATGGTTTGTTTGCTGTTGATGTAGCCCTAAGCAGAGACTGGCGAGAATCACTTTCATGGAAAGGGCCTGCCAAGCTTCCAAAAACTACGAGTTGCCTGAAATTTCAGCACACACTTTTTCACCCAATCTTGATGAAACTTTCAGGTAATGATCACTACACCAATCCCACTTGGCTCACCAAATTTCGTTCTTCTAGGTGAAACCGTTCGTTGGCAGTAACCCGTTTCATTTTGAGGTTTCACTCTGTTTTCTCCTATAGGGATTCATGTATTTGGAACTCTAAATCAAACACGGTTTGTGCTAGCTCTTTGAAACTTGACACCATAAAACAGTTACATGTTTTATCTCTATGGTTTGTTTGCTGTTGATGTAGCCCTAAGCAGAGACTGGTGAGAATCACTTTCATGGAAAGGGCCTGCCAAGCTTCCAAAAACTACGAGTTGCCTGAAATCTCAGCACACACTTTTTCACCCAATCTTGATGAAACTTTCAGGTAATGATCACTACACCAATCCCACTTGGCTCAAAAAATTTCGTTCTTCTAGGTGAAACCGTTCGTTGGCAGTAACCCGTTTCATTTTGAGGTTTCACTCTGTTTTCTCCTATAGGGATCCATGTATTTGGAACTCTAAATGAAACACGGTTTGTGCTAGCTCTTTGAAACTTGACACAATAAAGCAGTTTCAAGTTCTATCTCTATGGTTTGTTTGCTGTTGATGTAGCCCTAAGCAGAGACTGGCGAGAATCACTTTCATGGAAAGGGCCTGCCAAGCTTCCAAAAAACTACGAGTTGCCTGAAATCTCATCACAAACTTTTTCACCCAATCTAGATGAAACTTTCAGGTAATGATCAGAACACCAATCCCACTTGGCTCGCCAAATTTCGTTCTTCTAGGTGAAACCGATCCTTGGCAGTAACCGGTTTCATTTTGAGGTTTCACTCTGTTTTCTCCTATAGGGATACATGTATTTGGAACTCTAAATCAAACACGGTTTGTGCTAGATCTTTGAAACTTGACACAATAAAGCAGTTTCAAGTTCTATCTCTATGGTTTGTTTGCTGTTGATGTAGCCCTAAGCAGAGACTGGCGAGAATCACTTTCATGGAAAGGGGCTGCCAAGCTTCCCAAAAACTACGAGTTGCCTGAAATCTCAGCACACACTTTTTCACCCAATCTTGATGAAACTTTCAGGTAATGATCACTACACCAATCCCACTTGGCTCGCCAAATTTCGTTCTTCTAGGTGAAACCGTTCGTTGGCAGTAACCGGTTTCATTTTGAGGTTTCACTTGGTTTTCTCCTATAGATGCATGTATTTTCAACTCTAAATCAAACACGGTTTGTGCTAGCTCTTTGAAACTTGACACAATAAAGCGGTTTCAAGTTCTATCTCTATGGTTTGTTGCTGTTGATGTAGCCCTAAGCAGAGACTTGCGAGAATCACTTTCATGGAAAGGGCCTGCCAAGCTTCCAAAAAACTACGAGTTGCCTGAAATCTCAGCACACACTTTTTCACCCAATCTTGATGAAACTTTCAGGTAATGATCACTACACCAATCCCACTTGGCTTGCCAAATTTCGTTCTTCTAGGTGAAACCGATTGTTGGCAGTAACCGGTTTCATTTTGAGGTTTCACTCTGTTTTCTCCTATAGGGATACATGTATTTGGAACTCTAAATCAAACACGGTTTGTGCTAGATCTTTGAAACTTGACACAATAAAGCAGTTTCAAGTTCTATCTCTATGGTTTGTTTGCTGTTGATGTAGCCCTAAGCAGAGACTGGCGAGAATCACTTTCATGGAAAGGGCCTGCCAAGCTTCCAAAAAACTACAAGTTGCCTGAAATCTCAGCACACACTTTTTCACCCAATCTTGATGAAACTTTCAGGTAATGATCACTACACCAATCCCACTTGGCTCGCCAAATTTCGTTCTTCTAGGTGAAACCGTTCGTTGGCAGTAACCGGTTTCATTTTGAGGTTTCACTCTGTTTTCTCCTATAGGGATGCATGTATTTTCAACTCTAAATCAAACACGGTTTTTGCTAGCTCTTTGAAACTTGACACAATAAAGCGGTTTCAAGTTCTATCTCTATGGTTTGTTTGCTGTTGATGTAGCCCTAAGCAGAGACTGGCGAGAATCACTTTCATGGAAAGGGCCTGCCAAGCTTCCAAAAAACTACGAGTTGCCTGAAATCTCAGCACACACTTTTTCACCCAATCTTGATGAAACTTTCAGGTAATGATCAGTACACCAATCCCACACTTCTCGCCAAATTTCGTTCTTCTAGGTGAAACCGTTCGTTGGCAGTAACCGGTTTCATTTTGAGGTTTCACTCTGTTTTCTCCTATAGGGATACATGTATTTGGAACTCTAAATCAAACACGGTTTGTGCTAGATCTTTGAAACTTGACACCATAAAGCAGTTTCAAGTTCTATCTCTATGGTTTGTTCGCTGTTCATGTAGCCCTAAGCAGAGACTGGCGAGAATCACTTTCATGGAAAGGGCCTGCCAAGCTTCCAAAAAACTACGAGTTGCCTGAAATCTCAGCACACACTTTTTCACCGAATCTTGATGAAACTTTCAGGTAATGATCAGTACACCAATCCCACTCTTCTCGCCAAATTTCGTTTTTCTAGGTGAAACCGTTCGTTGGCAGTAACCGGTTTCATTTTGAGGTTTCACTCTGTTTTCTCCTATAGGGATACATGTATTTGGAACTCTAAATCAAACATGGTTTGTGCTAGCTCTTTGAAACTTGACACCATAAAGCAGTTTAAAGTTCTATCTCTATGGTTTGTTTGCTGTTGATGTAGCCCTAAGCAGAGACTGGCGAGAATCACTTTCATGGAAAGGGCCTGCCAAGCTTCCAAAAAACTACGAGTTGCCTGAAATCTGAGCACACACTTTTTCACCCAATCTTGATGAAACTTTCAGGTAATGATCAGTACACCAATCCCACTTGGCTCGCCAAATTTCGTTCTTCTAGGTGAAACCGTTCGTTGGCAGTAACCGGTTTCATTTTGAGGTTTCACTCTGTTTTCTCCTATAGGGATACATGTATTTGGAACTCTAAATCAAACACGGTTTGTGCTAGCTCTTTGAAACTTGACACCATAAAGCAGTTTCAAGTTCTATCTCTATGGTTTGTTTGCTGTTGACGTAGCCCTAAGCAGAGACTGGCGAGAATCACTTTCATGGAAAGGGCCTGCCAAGCTTCCAAAAAACTACGAGTTGCCTGAAATCTCAGCACACACTTTTTCACCCAATCTTGATGAAACTTTCAGGTAATGATCAGTACACCAATCCCACTTGGCTCGCCAAATTTCGTTCTTCTAGGTGAAACCATTCGTTGGCAGTAACCGGTTTCATTTTGAGGTTTCACTCTGTTTTCTCCTATAGGGATACATGTATTTGGAACTCTAAATCAAACACGGTTTGTGCTAGCTCTTTGAAACTTGACACCATAAAGCAGTTACATGTTTTATCTCTATGGTTTGTTTGCTGTTGATGTAGCCCTAAGCAGAGACTGGCGAGAATCACTTTCATGGAAAGGGCCTGCCAAGCTTCCAAAAAACTACGAGTTGCCTGAAATCTCAGCACACACTTTTTCACCCAATCTTGATGAAACTTTCAAGTAATGATCACTACACCAATCCCACTTGGCTCGCCAAATTTCGTTCTTCTAGGTGAAACCGTTCGTTGGCATTAACCGGTTTCATTTTGAGGTTTCACTCTGTTTTCTCCTATAGGGATACATGTATTTGGACCTCTAAATCAAACACGGTTTGTGCTAGCTCTTTGAAACTTGACACCATAAAGCAGTTTCAAGTTCTATCTCTATGGTTTGTTTGCTGTTGATGTAGCCCTAAGCAGAGGCTGGCGAGAATCACTTTCATGGAAAGGGCCTGCCAAGCTTCCAAAAGACTACGAGTTGCCTGAAATCTCAGCACACACTTTTTCTTTCAATCTTGATGAAACTTTCAGGTTATGATCAGTACAACAATCCCACTTGGCTCGCCAAATTTCGTTCTTCTAGGTGAAACCGTTCGTTGGCAGTAACCGGTTTCATCATGAGGTTTCACTCTGTTTTCTCCTATAGGGATACATGTATTTGGAACTCTAAATCAAACACGGTTTGTGCTAGCTCTTTGAAACTTGACACCATAAAGCAGTTTCAAGTTCTATCTCTATGGTTTGTTTGCTGTTGATGTAGCCCTAAGCAGAGACTGGCGAGAATCACTTTCATGGAAAGGGCCTGCCAAGCTTCCAAAAACTACGAGTTGCCTGAAATCTCAGCACACACTTTTTCACCCAATCTTGATGAAACTTTCAGGTAATGATCACTACACCAATCCCACTTGGCTCACCAAATTTCGTTCTTCTAGGTGAAACCGTTCGTTGGCAGTAACCCGTTTCATTTTGAGGTTTCACTCTGTTTTCTCCTATAGGGATGCATGTATTTTCAACTCTAAATCAAACACGGTTTGTGCTAGCTCTTTGAAACTTGACACAATAAAGCGGTTTCAAGTTCTATCTCTATGGTTTGTTTGCTGTTGATGTAGCCCTAAGCAGAGACTGGCGAGAATCACTTTCATGGAAAGGGCCTGCCAAGCTTCCAAAAAACTACGAGTTGCCTGAAATCTCAGCACACACTTTTTCACCCAATCTTGATGAAACTTTCAGGTAATGATCAGTACACCAATCCCACTCTTCTCGCCAAATTTCGTTCTTCTAGGTGAAACCGTTCGTTGGCAGTAACCGGTTTCATTTTGAGGTTTCACTCTGTTTTCTCCTATAGGGATACATGTATTTGGAACTCTAAATCAAACACGGTTTGTGCTAGATCTTTGAAACTTGACACAATAAAGCAGTTTCAAGTTCTATCTCTATGGTTTGTTTGCTGTTGATGTAGCCCTAAGCAGAGACTGGCGAGAATCACTTTCATGGAAAGGGCCTGCCAAGCTTCCAAAAACTACGAGTTGCCTGAAATCTCAGCACACACTTTTTCACCCAATCTTGATGAAACTTTCAGGTAATGATCACTACACGAATCCCACTTGGCTCACCAAATTTCGTTCTTCTAGGTGAAACCGTTCGTTGGCAGTAACCCGTTTCATTTTGAGGTTTCACTCTGTTTTCTCCTATAGGGATCCATGTATTTGGAACTCTAAATCAAACACGGTTTGTGCTAGCTCTTTGAAACTTGACACAATAAAGCAGTTTCAAGTTCTATCTCTATGGTTTGTTTGCTGTTGATGTAGCCCTAAGCAGAGACTGGCGAGAATCACTTTCATGGAAAGGGCCTGCCAAGCTTCCAAAAAACTACGAGTTGCCTGAAATCTCAGCACACACTTTTTCACCCAATCTTGATGAAACTTTCAGGTAATGATCACTACACCAATCCCACTTGGCTCGCCAAATTTCGTTCTTCTAGGTGAAACCGATCGTTGGCAGTAACCGGTTTCATTTTGAGGTTTCACTCTGTTTTCTCCTATAGGGATACATGTATTTGGAACTCTAAATCAAACACGGTTTGTGCTAGATCTTTGAAACTTGACACCATAAAGCAGTTTCAAGTTCTATCTCTATGGTTTGTTTGCTGTTAATGTAGCCCTAAGCATAGACTGGCGAGAATCACTTTCATGGAAAGGGCCTGCCAAGCTTCCAAAAAACTACGAGTTGCCTGAAATCTCAGCACACACTTTTTCACCCAATCTTGATGAAACTTTCAGGTAATGATCAGTACACCAATCCCACTCTTCTCGCCAAATTTCGTTTTTCTAGGTGAAACCGTTCGTTGGCAGTAACCGGTTTCATTTTGAGGTTTCACTCTGTTTTCTCCTATAGGGATACATGTATTTGGAACTCTAAATCAAACATGGTTTGTGCTAGCTCTTTGAAACTTGACACCATAAAGCAGTTTAAAGTTCTATCTCTATGGTTTGTTTGCTGTTGATGTAGCCCTAAGCAGAGACTGGCGAGAATCACTTTCATGGAAAGGGCCTGCCAAGCTTCCAAAAAACTACGAGTTGCCTGAAATCTGAGCACACACTTTTTCACCCAATCTTGATGAAACTTTCAGGTAATGATCAGTACACCAATCCCACTTGGCTCGCCAAATTTCGTTCTTCTAGGTGAAACCGTTCGTTGGCAGTAACCGGTTTCATTTTGAGGTTTCACTCTGTTTTCTCCTATAGGGATACATGTATTTGGAACTCTAAATCAAACACGGTTTGTGCTAGCTCTTTGAAACTTGACACCATAAAGCAGTTTCAAGTTCTATCTCTATGGTTTGTTTGCTGTTGATGTAGCCCTAAGCAGAGACTGGCGAGAATCACTTTCATGGAAAGGGCCTGCCAAGCTTCCAAAAAACTACGAGTTGCCTGAAATCTCAGCACACACTTTTTCACCCAATCTTGATGAAACTTTCAGGTAATGATCAGTACACCAATCCCACTTGGCTCGCCAAATTTCGTTCTTCTAGGTGAAACCGTTCGTTGGCAGTAACCGGTTTCATTTTGAGGTTTCACTCTGTTTTCTCCTATAGGGATACATGTATTTGGAACTCTAAATCAAACACGGTTTGTGCTAGCTCTTTGAAACTTGACACCATAAAGCAGTTACATGTTTTATCTCTATGGTTTCTTTGCTGTTGATGTAGCCCTAAGCAGAGACTGGCGAGAATCACTTTCATGGAAAGGGCCTGCCAAGCTTCCCAAAAACTACGAGTTGCCTGAAATCTCAGCACACACTTTTTCACCCAATCTTGATGAAACTTTCAAGTAATGATCACTACACCAATCCCACTTGGCTCGCCAAATTTCGTTCTTCTAGGTGAAACCGTTCGTTGGCATTAACCGGTTTCATTTTGAGGTTTCACTCTGTTTTCTCCTATAGGGATACATGTATTTGGACCTCTAAATCAAACACGGTTTGTGCTAGCTCTTTGAAACTTGACACCATAAAGCAGTTTCAAGTTCTATCTCTATGGTTTGTTTGCTGTTGATGTAGCCCTAAGCAGAGACTGGCGAGAATCACTTTCATGGAAAGGGCCTGCCAAGCTTCCAAAAGACTACGAGTTGCCTGAAATCTCAGCACACACTTTTTCACCCAATCTTGATGAAACTTTCAGGTAATGATCAGTACAACAATCCCACTTGGCTCGCCAAATTTCGTTCTTCTAGGTGAAACCGTTCGTTGGAGTAACCGGTTTCATTTTGAGGTTTCACTCTGTTTTCTCCTATAGGGATACACGTATTTGGAACTCTAAATCAAACACGGTTTGTGCTAGCTCTTTGAAACTTGACACCATAAAGCAGTTTCAAGTTCTATCTCTATGGTTTGTTTGCTGTTGATGTAGCCCTAAGCAGAGACTGGCGAGAATCACTTTCATGGAAAGGGCCTGCCAAGCTTCCAAAAAACTACGAGTTGCCTGAAATCTCAGCACACACTTTTTCACCCAATCTTGATGAAACTTTCAGGTAATGATCACTACACCAATCCCACTTGGCTCGCCAAATTTCGTTCTTCTAGGTGAAACCGTTCGTTGGCAGTAACCGGTTTCATTTTGAGGTTTCACTCTGTTTTCTCCTATAGGGATGCATGTATTAGGAACTCTAAATCAAACACGGTTTGTGCTAGCTCTTTGAAACTTGACACAATAAAGCAGTTTCAAGTTCTATCTCTATGGTTTGTTTGCTGTTGATGTAGCCCTAAGCAGAGACTGGCGAGAATCACTTTCATGGAAAGGGCCTGCCAAGCTTCCAAAAAACTAAGAGTTGCCTGAAATCTCAGCACACACTTTTTCACCCAATCTTGATGAAACTTTCAGGTAATGATCAGTACACCAATCCCACTTGGCTCGCCAAATTTCGTTCTTCTAGGTGAAACCGTTCGTTGGCAGTAACCGGTTTCATTTTGAGGTTTCACTCTGTTTTCTCCTATAGGGATACATGTATTTGGAACTCTAAATCAAACACGGTTTGTGCTAGCTCTTTGAAACTTGACACCATAAAGCAGTTTCAAGTTCTATCTCTATGGTTTGTTTGCTGTTGATGTAGCCCTAAGCAGAGACTGGCGAGAAACCCTTTCATGGAAAGGGCCTGCCAAGCTTCCAAAAAACTACGAGTTGCCTGAAATCTCAGCACACACTTTTTCACCCAATCTTGATGAAACTTTCAGGTAATGATCAGTACACCAATCCCACTTGGCTCACCAAATTTCGTTCTTCTAGGTGAAACCGTTCGTTGGCAGTAACCGGTTTCATTTTGAGGTTTCACTCTGTTTTCTCCTATAGGGATACATGTATTTGGAACTCTAAATCAAACACGGTTTGTGCTAGCTCTTTGAAACTTGACACCATAAAGCAGTTACAAGTTTTATCTCTATGGTTTGTTTGCTGTTGATGTAGCCCTAAGCAGAGACTGGCGAGAATCACTTTCATGGAAAGGGCCTGCCAAGCTTCCAAAAAACTACGAGTTGCCTGAAATCTCAGCACACACTTTTTCACCCAATCTTGATGAAACTTTCAGGTAATGATCAGTACACCAATCCCACTTGGCTCGCCAAATTTCGTTCTTCTAGGTGAAACCGTTCGTTGGCAGTAACCGGTTTCATTTTGAGGTTTCACTCTGTTTTCTCCTATAGGGATACATGTATTTGGAACTCTAAATCAAACACGGTTTGTGCTAGCTCTTTGAAACTTGACACCATAAAGCAGTTTCAAGATCTATCTCTATGGTTTGTTTGCTGTTGATGTAGCCCTAAGCAGAGACTGGCGAGAATCACTTTCATGGAAAGGGCCTGCCAAGCTTCCAAAAAACTACGAGTTGCCTGAAATCTCAGCACACACTTTTTCACCCAATCTTGATAAAACTTTCAGGTAATGATCAGTACACCAATCCCACTTGGCTCGCCAAATTTCGTTCTTCTAGGTGAACGTTCGTTGGCTATCTTGAGGTTTCCACTCTGTTTCTCCTATACGGATACATGTATTTGGAACTCTAAATCAAACACGGTTTGTGCTAGCTCTTTGAAACTTGACACAATAAAGCAGTTTCAAGTTCTATCTCTATGGTTTGTTTGCTGTTGATGTAGCCCTAAGCAGAGACTGGGGAGAATCACTTTCATGGAAAGGGCCTGCCAAGCTTCCAAAAAACTACGAGTTGCCTGAAATCTCAGCACACACTTTTTCACCCAATCTTGATGAAACTTTCAGGTAATGATCAGTACACCAATCCCACTTGGCTCGCCAAATTTCGTTCTTCTAGGTGAAACCGTTCGTTGGCAGTAACCGGTTTCATTTTGAGGTTTCACTCTGTTTTCTCCTATAGGGATACATGTATTTGGAACTCTAAATCAAACACGGTTTGTGCTAGCTCTTTGAAACTTGACACAATAAAGCAGTTTCAAGTTCTATCCCTATGGTTTGTTTGCTGTTGATGTAGGCCTAAGCAGAGACTGGCGAGAATCACTTTCATGGAAAGGGCCTTCCAAGCATCCAAAAAACTACGAGTTGCCTGAAATCTCAGCACACACTTTTTCACCCAATCTTGATGAAACTTTCAGGTAATGATCAGTACACCAATCCCACTTGGCTCGCCAAATTTCGTTCTTCTAGGTGAAACCGTTCCTTGGCAGTAACCGGTTTCATTTTGAGGTTTCACTCTGTTTTCTCCTATAGGGATACATGTATTTGGAACTCTAAATCAAACACGGTTTGTGCTAGCTCTTTGAAACTTGACACAATAAAGCAGTTTCAAGTTCTATCTCTATGGTTTGTTTGCTGTTGATGTAGCCCTAAGCAGAGACTGGCGAGAATCACTTTCATGGAAAGGGCCTGCCAAGCTTCCAAAAAACTACGAGTTGCCTGAAATCTCAGCACACACTTTTTCACCCAATCTTGATGAAACTTTCAGGTAATGATCAGTACACCAATCCCACTTGGCTCGCCAAATTTCGTTCTTCTAGGTGAAACCGTTCGTTGGCAGTAACCGGTTTCATTTTGAGGTTTCACTCTGTTTTCTCCTATAGGGATACATGTATTTGGAACTCTAAATCAAACATGGTTTGTGCTAGCTCTTTGAAACTTGACACAGTAAGCAGTTTCAAGTTCTATCTCTATGGTTTGTTTGCTGTTGATGTAGCCCTAAGCAGAGACTGGCGAGAATCACTTTCATGGAAAGGGCCTGCCAAGCTTCCAAAAAACTACGAGTTGCCTGAAATCTCAGCACACACTTTTTCACCCAATCTTGATGAAACTTTCAGGTGATGATCACTACACCAATCCCACTTGGCTCGCCAAATTTCGTTCTTCTAGGTGAAACCGTTCGTTGGCAGTAACCGGTTTCATTTTGAGGTTTCACTCTGTTTTCTCCTATAGGGATACATGTATTTCGAACTCTAAATCAAACACGGTTGGTTCTAGCTCTTTGAAACTTGACATAATAAAGCAGTTTCAAGTTCTATCACTATGGTTTGTTTGCTGTTGATGTAGCCCTAAGCAGAGACTGGCGAGAATCACTTTCATGGAAAGGGCCTGCCAAGCTTCCAAAAAACTACGAGTTGCCTGAAATCTCAGCACACACTTTTTTACCCAATCTTGATGAAACTTTCAGGTAATGATCAGTACACCAATCCCACTTGGCTCGCCAAATTTTGTTCTTCTAGTTGAAACCGTTCCTTGGCAGTAACCGGTTTCATTTTGAGGTTTCACTCTGTTTTCTCCTATAGGGATACACGTATTTGGAACTCTAAATCAAACACGGTTTGTGCTAGCTCTTTGAAACTTGACACCATAAAGCAGTTTCAAGTTCTATCTCTATGGTTTGTTTGCTGTTGATGTAGCCCTAAGCAGAGACTGGCGAGAATCACTTTCATGGAAAGGGCCTGCCAAGCTTCCAAAAAACTACGAGTTGCCTGAAATCTCAGCACACACTTTTTCACCCAATCTTGATGAAACTTTCAGGTAATGATCACTACACCAATCCCACTTGGCTCGCCAAATTTCGTTCTTCTAGGTGAAACCGTTCGTTGGCAGTAACCGGTTTCATTTTGAGGTTTCACTCTGTTTTCTCCTATAGGGATGCATGTATTAGGAACTCTAAATCAAACACGGTTTGTGCTAGCTCTTTGAAACTTGACACAATAAAGCAGTTTCAAGTTCTATCTCTATGGTTTGTTTGCTGTTGATGTAGCCCTAAGCAGAGACTGGCGAGAATCACTTTCATGGAAAGGGCCTGCCAAGCTTCCAAAAAACTAAGAGTTGCCTGAAATCTCAGCACACACTTTTTCACCCAATCTTGATGAAACTTTCAGGTAATGATCAGTACACCAATCCCACTTGGCTCGCCAAATTTCGTTCTTCTAGGTGAAACCGTTCGTTGGCAGTAACCGGTTTCATTTTGAGGTTTCACTCTGTTTTCTCCTATAGGGATACATGTATTTGGAACTCTAAATCAAACACGGTTTGTGCTAGCTCTTTGAAACTTGACACCATAAAGCAGTTTCAAGTTCTATCTCTATGGTTTGTTTGCTGTTGATGTAGCCCTAAGCAGAGACTGGCGAGAAACCCTTTCATGGAAAGGGCCTGCCAAGCTTCCAAAAAACTACGAGTTGCCTGAAATCTCAGCACACACTTTTTCACCCAATCTTGATGAAACTTTCAGGTAATGATCAGTACACCAATCCCACTTGGCTCACCAAATTTCGTTCTTCTAGGTGAAACCGTTCGTTGGCAGTAACCGGTTTCATTTTGAGGTTTCACTCTGTTTTCTCCTATAGGGATACATGTATTTGGAACTCTAAATCAAACACGGTTTGTGCTAGCTCTTTGAAACTTGACACCATAAAGCAGTTACAAGTTTTATCTCTATGGTTTGTTTGCTGTTGATGTAGCCCTAAGCAGAGACTGGCGAGAATCACTTTCATGGAAAGGGCCTGCCAAGCTTCCAAAAAACTACGAGTTGCCTGAAATCTCAGCACACACTTTTTCACCCAATCTTGATGAAACTTTCAGGTAATGATCAGTACACCAATCCCACTTGGCTCGCCAAATTTCGTTCTTCTAGGTGAAACCGTTCCTTGGCAGTAACCGGTTTCATTTTGAGGTTTCACTCTGTTTTCTCCTATAGGGATACATGTATTTGGAACTCTAAATCAAACACGGTTTGTGCTAGCTCTTTGAAACTTGACACAATAAAGCAGTTTCAAGTTCTATCTCTATGGTTTGTTTGCTGTTGATGTAGCCCTAAGCAGAGACTGGCGAGAATCACTTTCATGGAAAGGGCCTGCCAAGCTTCCAAAAAACTACGAGTTGCCTGAAATCTCAGCACACACTTTTTCACCCAATCTTGATGAAACTTTCAGGTAATGATCAGTACACCAATCCCACTTGGCTCGCCAAATTTCGTTCTTCTAGGTGAAACCGTTCGTTGGCAGTAACCGGTTTCATTTTGAGGTTTCACTCTGTTTTCTCCTATAGGGATACATGTATTTGGAACTCTAAATCAAACATGGTTTGTGCTAGCTCTTTGAAACTTGACACAGTAAAGCAGTTTCAAGTTCTATCTCTATGGTTTGTTTGCTGTTGATGTAGCCCTAAGCAGAGACTGGCGAGAATCACTTTCATGGAAAGGGCCTGCCAAGCTTCCAAAAAACTACGAGTTGCCTGAAATCTCAGCACACACTTTTTCACCCAATCTTGATGAAACTTTCAGGTGATGATCACTACACCAATCCCACTTGGCTCGCCAAATTTCGTTCTTCTAGGTGAAACCGTTCGTTGGCAGTAACCGGTTTCATTTTGAGGTTTCACTCTGTTTTCTCCTATAGGGATACATGTATTTCGAACTCTAAATCAAACACGGTTGGTTCTAGCTCTTTGAAACTTGACATAATAAAGCAGTTTCAAGTTCTATCACTATGGTTTGTTTGCTGTTGATGTAGCCCTAAGCAGAGACTGGCGAGAATCACTTTCATGGAAAGGGCCTGCCAAGCTTCCAAAAAACTACGAGTTGCCTGAAATCTCAGCACACACTTTTTCACCCAATCTTGATGAAACTTTCAGGTAATGATCAGTACACGAATCCCACTTGGCTCGCCAAATTTCGTTCTTCTAGGTGAAACCGTTCGTTGGCAGTAACCGGTTTCATTTTGAGGTTTCACTCTGTTTTATCCTATAGGGATACATGTATTTGGAACTCTAAATCAAACACGGTTTGTGCTAGCTCTTTGAAACTTGACACAATAAAGCAGTTTCAAGTTCTATCCCTATGGTTTGTTTGCTGTTGATGTAGGCCTAAGCAGAGACTGGCGAGAATCACTTTCATGGAAAGGGCCTGCCAAGCTTCCAAAAAACTACGAGTTGCCTGAAATCTCAGCAGACACTTTTTCACCCAATCTTGATGAAACTTTCAGGTAATGATCAGTACACCAATCCCACTTGGCTCGCCAAATTTCGTTCTTCTAGGTGAAACCGTTCGTTGGCAGTAACCGGTTTCATTTTGAGGTTTCACTCTGTTTTCTCCTATAGGGATGCATGTATTTGGAACTCTAAATCAAACACGGTTTGTGCTAGCTCTTTGAAACTTGACACAATAAAGCAGTTTCAAGTTCTATCTCTATGGTTTGTTTGCTGTTGATGTAGCCCTAAGCAGAGACTGGCGAGAATCACTTTCATGGAAAGGGCCTGCCAAGCTTCCAAAAAACTACGAGTTGCCTGAAATCTCAGCACACACTTTTTCACCCAATCTTGATGAAACTGTCAGGTAATGATCAGTACACCAATCCCACTCGGCTCGCCAAATTTCGTTCTTCTAGGTGAAACCGTTCCTTGGCAGTAACCGGTTTCATTTTGAGGTTTCACTCTGTTTTCATTTATAGGGATACATGTATTTGGAACTCTAAATCAAACACGGTTTGTGCTAGCTCTTTGAAACTTGACACAATAAAGCAGTTTCAAGTTCTATCCCTATGGTTTGTTTGCTGTTGATGTAGCCCTAAGCAGAGACTGGCGAGAATCACTTTCATGGAAAGGGCCTGCCAAGCTTCCAAAAAACTACGAGTTGCCTGAAGTCTCAGCACACACTTTTTCACCCAATCTTGATGAAACTTTCAGGTAATGATCAGTACACCAATCCCACTTGGCTCGCCAAATTTCGTTCTTCTAGGTGAAACCGTTCGTTGGCAGTAACCGGTTTCATTTTGAGGTTTCACTCTGTTTTCTCCTATAGGGATACATGTATTTGGAACTCTAAATCAAACATGGTTTGTGCTAGCTCTTTGAAAGTTGACACAGTAAAGCAGTTTCAAGTTCTATCTCTATGGTTTGTTTGCTGTTGATGTAGCCCTAAGCAGAGACTGGCGAGAATCACTTTCATGGAAAGGGCCTGCCAAGCTTCCAAAAAACTACGAGTTTCCTGAAATCTCAGCACACACTTTTTCACCCAATCTTGATAAAACTGTCAGGTAATGATCACTACACCAATCCCACTTGGCTCGCCAAATTTCGTTCTTCTAGGTGAAACCGTTCGTTGGCAGTAACCGGTTTCATTTTGAGGTTTCACTCTGTTTTCTCCTATAGGGATACATGTATTTCGAACTCTAAATCAAACACGGTTGGTTCTAGCTCTTTGAAACTTGACACAATAAAGCAGTTTCAAGTTCTATCTCTATGGTTTGTTTGCTGTTGATGTAGCCCTAATCAGAGACTGGCGAGAATCACTTTCATGGAAAGGGCCTGCCAAGCTTCCAAAAAACTACGAGTTGCCTGAAATCTCAGCACACACTTTTTCACCCAATCTTGATGAAACTTTCAGGTAATGATCAGTACACCAATCCCACTTGGCTCGCCAAATTTCGTTCTTCTAGGTGAAACCGTTCGTTGGCAGTAACCGGTTTCATTTTGAGGTTTCACTCTGTTTTCTCCTATAGGGATACATGTATTTGGAACTCTAAATCAAACACGGTTTGTGCTAGCTCTTTGAAACTTGACACCATAAAGCAGTTTCAAGTTCTCTCTCTATGGTTTGTTTGCTGTTGATGTAGCCCTAAGCAGAGACTGGCGAGAATCACTTTCATGGAAAGGGCCTGCCAAGCTTCCAAAAAACTACGAGTTGCCTGAAATCTCAGCACACACTTTTTTACCCAATCTTGATGAAACTTTCAGGTAATGATCAGTACACCAATCCCACTTGGCTCGCCAAATTTTGTTCTTCTAGTTGAAACCGTTCCTTGGCAGTAACCGGTTTCATTTTGAGGTTTCACTCTGTTTTCTCCTATAGGGATACACGTATTTGGAACTCTAAATCAAACACGGTTTGTGCTAGCTCTTTGAAACTTGACACCATAAAGCAGTTTCAAGTTCTATCTCTATGGTTTGTTTGCTGTTGATGTAGCCCTAAGCAGAGACTGGCGAGAATCACTTTCATGGAAAGGGCCTGCCAAGCTTCCAAAAAACTACGAGTTGCCTGAAATCTCAGCACACACTTTTTCACCCAATCTTGATGAAACTTTCAGGTAATGATCACTACACCAATCCCACTTGGCTCGCCAAATTTCGTTCTTCTAGGTGAAACCGTTCGTTGGCAGTAACCGGTTTCATTTTGAGGTTTCACTCTGTTTTCTCCTATAGGGATGCATGTATTAGGAACTCTAAATCAAACACGGTTTGTGCTAGCTCTTTGAAACTTGACCCAATAAAGCAGTTTCAAGTTCTATCTCTATGGTTTGTTTGCTGTTGATGTAGCCCTAAGCAGAGACTGGCGAGAATCACTTTCATGGAAAGGGCCTGCCAAGCTTCCAAAAAACTACGAGTTGCCTGAAATCTCAGCACACACTTTTTCACCCAATCTTGATGAAACTTTCAGGTAATGATCAGTACACCAATCCCACTTGGCTCGCCAAATTTCGTTCTTCTAGGTGAAACCGTTCGTTGGCAGTAACCGGTTTCATTTTGAGGTTTCACTCTGTTTTCTCCTATAGGGATACATGTATTTGGAACTCTAAATCAAACACGGTTTGTGCTAGCTCTTTGAAACTTGACACCATAAAGCAGTTTCAAGTTCTATCTCTATGGTTTGTTTGCTGTTGATGTAGCCCTAAGCAGAGACTGGCGAGAAACCCTTTCATGGAAAGGGCCTGCCAAGCTTCCAAAAAACTACGAGTTGCCTGAAATCTCAGCACACACTTTTTCACCCAATCTTGATGAAACTTTCAGGTAATGATCAGTACACCAATCCCACTTGGCTCACCAAATTTCGTTCTTCTAGGTGAAACCGTTCGTTGGCAGTAACCGGTTTCATTTTGAGGTTTCACTCTGTTTTCTCCTATAGGGATACATGTATTTGGAACTCTAAATCAAACACGGTTTGTGCTAGCTCTTTGAAACTTGACACCATAAAGCAGTTACAAGTTTTATCTCTATGGTTTGTTTGCTGTTGATGTAGCCCTAAGCAGAGACTGGCGAGAATCACTTTCATGGAAAGGGCCTGCCAAGCTTCCAAAAAACTACGAGTTGCCTGAAATCTCAGCACACACTTTTTCACCCAATCTTGATGAAACTTTCAGGTAATGATCAGTACACCAATCCCACTTGGCTCGCCAAATTTCGTTCTTCTAGGTGAAACCGTTCGTTGGCAGTAACCGGTTTCATTTTGAGGTTTCACTCTGTTTTCTCCTATAGGGATACATGTATTTGGAACTCTAAATCAAACACGGTTTGTGCTAGCTCTTTGAAACTTGACACCATAAAGCAGTTTCAAGATCTATCTCTATGGTTTGTTTGCTGTTGATGTAGCCCTAAGCAGAGACTGGCGAGAATCACTTTCATGGAAAGGGCCTGACAAGCTTCCAAAAAACTACGAGTTGCCTGAAATCTCAGCACACACTTTTTCACCCAATCTTGATGAAACTTTCAGGTAATGATCAGTACACCAATCCCACATGGCTCACCAAATTTCGTTCTTCTAGGTGAAACCGTTCATTGGCAGTAACCGGTTTCATTTTGAGGTTTCACTCTGTTTTCTCCTATAGGGATGCATGTATTTTCAACTCTAAATAAAACACGGTTTGTGCTAGCTCTTTGAAACTTGACACAATAAAGCAGTTTCAAGTTCTATCTCTATGGTTTGTTTGCTGTTGATGTAGCCCTAAGCAGAGACTGGCGAGAATCACTTTCATGGAAAGGGCCTGCCAAGCTTCCAAAAAACTACGAGTTGCCTGAAATCTCAGCACACACTTTTTTACCCAATCTTGATGAAACTTTCAGGTAATGATCACTACACCAATCCCACTTGGCTCGCCAAATTTCGTTCTTCTAGGTGAAACCGTTCGTTGGCAGTAACCGGTTTCATTTTGAGGTTTCACTCTGTTTTCTCCTATAGGGATACATGTATTTGGAACTCTAAATCAAACACGGTTTGTGCTAGCTCTTTGAAACTTGACACCATAAAGCAGTTTCAAGTTCTATCTCTATGGTTTGTTTGCTGTTGATGTAGCCCTAAGCAGAGACTGGCGAGAATCACTTTCATGGAAAGGGCCTGCCAAGCTTCCAAAAAACTACGAGTTGCCTGAAATCTCAGCACACACTTTTTCACCCAATCTTGATGAAACTTTCAGGTAATGATCAGTACACCAATCCCACTTGGCTCGCCAAATTTCGTTCTTCTAGGTTAAACCGTTCGTTGGCAGTAACCGGTTTCATTTTGAGGTTTCACTCTGTTTTCTCCTATAGGGATACATGTATTTGGAACTCTAAATCAAACACGGTTTGTGCTAGCTCTTTGAAACTTGACACCATAAAGCAGTTACAAGTTTTATCTTTATGGTTTGTTTGCTGTTGATGTAGCCCTAAGCAGAGACTGGCGAGAATCACTTTCATGGAAAGGGCCTGCCAAGCTTCCAAAAAACTACGAGTTGCCTGAAGTCTCAGCACACACTTTTTCACCCAATCTTGATGAAACTTTCAGGTAATGATCACTACACCAATCACACTTGGCTTGCCAAATTTCGTTCTTCTAGGTGAAACCGTTGGTTGGCAGTAACCGGTTTCATTTTGAGGTTTCACTCTGTTTCCTCCTATAGGGATACATGTATTTGGAACTCTAAATCAAACACGGTTTGTGCTAGCTCTTTGAAACTTGACACAGTAAAGCAGTTTCAAGTTCTATCACTATGGTTTGTTTGCTGTTGATGTAGCCCTAAGCAGAGACTGGCGAGAATCACTTTCATGGAAAGGGCCTGCCAAGCTTCCAAAAAACTACGAGTTGCCTGAAATCTCAGCACACACTTTTTCACCCAATCTTGATGAAACTTTCAGGTAATGATCAGTACACCAATCCCACTTGGCTCGCCAAATTTCGTTCTTCTAGGTGAAACCGTTCGTTGGCAGTAACCGGTTTCATTTTGAGGTTTCACTCTGTTTTCTCCTATAGGGATACATGTATTTGGAACTCTAAATCAAACACGGTTTGTACTAGCTTTTGAAACTTGACATCATAAAGCAGTTTCAAGTTCTATCTCTATGGTTTGTTTGCTGTTGATGTAGCCCTAAGCAGAGACTGGCGAGAATCACTTTCATGGAAAGGGCCTGCCAAGCTTCCAAAAAACTACGAGTTGCCTGAAATCTCAGCACACACTTTTTCACCCAATCTTGATGAAACTTTCAGGTAATGATCAGTACACCAATCCCACTTGCCTCACCAAATTTCGTTCTACTAGGTGAAACCGTTCGTTGGCAGTAACCGGTTTCATTTTGAGGTTTCACTCTGTTTTCTCCTATAGGGATACATGTATTTGGAACTCTAAATCAAACACGGTTTGTGCTAGCTCTTTGAAACTTGACACCATAAAGCAGTTACAAGTTTTATCTTTATGGTTTGTTTGCTGTTGATGTAGCCCTAAGCAGAGACTGGCGAGAATCACTTTCATGGAAAGGGCCTGCCAAGCTTCCAAAAAACTACGAGTTGCCTGAAGTCTCAGCACACACTTTTTCACCCAATCTTGATGAAACTTTCAGGTAATGATCACTACACCAATCACACTTGGCTTGCCAAATTTCGTTCTTCTAGGTGAAACCGTTGGTTGGCAGTAACCGGTTTCATTTTGAGGTTTCACTCTGTTTTCTCCTATAGGGATACATGTATTTGGAACTCTAAATCAAACACGGTTTGTGCTAGCTCTTTGAAACTTGACACAGTAAAGCAGTTTCAAGTTCTATCACTATGGTTTGTTTGCTGTTGATGTAGCCCTAAGCAGAGACTGGCGAGAATCACTTTCATGGAAAGGGCCTGCCAAGCTTCCAAAAAACTACGAGTTGCCTGAAATCTCAGCACACACTTTTTCACCCAATCTTGATGAAACTTTCAGGTAATGATCAGTACACCAATCCCACTTGGCTCGCCAAATTTCGTTCTTCTAGGTGAAACCGTTCGTTGGCAGTAACCGGTTTCATTTTGAGGTTTCACTCTGTTTTCTCCTATAGGGATACATGTATTTGGAACTCTAAATCAAACACGGTTTGTACTAGCTTTTGAAACTTGACATCATAAAGCAGTTTCAAGTTCTATCTCTATGGTTTGTTTGCTGTTGATGTAGCCCTAAGCAGAGACTGGCGAGAATCACTTTCATGGAAAGGGCCTGCCAAGCTTCCAAAAAACTACGAGTTGCCTGAAATCTCAGCACACACTTTTTCACCCAATCTTGATGAAACTTTCAGGTAATGATCAGTACACCAATCCCACTTGCCTCACCAAATTTCGTTCTACTAGGTGAAACCGTTCGTTGGCAGTAACCGGTTTCATTTTGAGGTTTCACTCTGTTTTCTCCTATAGGGATACATGTATTTGGAACTCTAAATCAAACACGGTTTGTGCTAGCTCTTTGAAACTTGACACCATAAAGCAGTTACAAGTTTTATCTTTATGGTTTGTTTGCTGTTGATGTAGCCCTAAGCAGAGACTGGCGAGAATCACTTTCATGGAAAGGGCCTGCCAAGCTTCCAAAAAACTACGAGTTGCCTGAAGTCTCAGCACACACTTTTTCACCCAATCTTGATGAAACTTTCAGGTAATGATCACTACACCAATCACACTTGGCTTGCCAAATTTCGTTCTTCTAGGTGAAACCGTTGGTTGGCAGTAACCGGTTTCATTTTGAGGTTTCACTCTGTTTTCTCCTATAGGGATACATGTATTTGGAACTCTAAATCAAACACGGTTTGTGCTAGCTCTTTGAAACTTGACACAGTAAAGCAGTTTCAAGTTCTATCACTATGGTTTGTTTGCTGTTGATGTAGCCCTAAGCAGAGACTGGCGAGAATCACTTTCATGGAAAGGGCCTGCCAAGCTTCCAAAAAACTACGAGTTGCCTGAAATCTCAGCACACACTTTTTCACCCAATCTTGATGAAACTTTCAGGTAATGATCAGTACACCAATCCCACTTGGCTCGCCAAATTTCGTTCTTCTAGGTGAAACCGTTCGTTGGCAGTAACCGGTTTCATTTTGAGGTTTCACTCTGTTTTCTCCTATAGGGATACATGTATTTGGAACTCTAAATCAAACACGGTTTGTACTAGCTTTTGAAACTTGACATCATAAAGCAGTTTCAAGTTCTATCTCTATGGTTTGTTTGCTGTTGATGTAGCCCTAAGCAGAGACTGGCGAGAATCACTTTCATGGAAAGGGCCTGCCAAGCTTCCAAAAAACTACGAGTTGCCTGAAATCTCAGCACACACTTTTTCACCCAATCTTGATGAAACTTTCAGGTAATGATCAGTACACCAATCCCACTTGCCTCACCAAATTTCGTTCTACTAGGTGAAACCGTTCGTTGGCAGTAACCGGTTTCATTTTGAGGTTTCACTCTGTTTTCTCCTATAGGGATACATGTATTTGGAACTCTAAATCAAACACGGTTTGTGCTAGCTCTTTGAAACTTGACACAATAAAGCAGTTTCAAGTTCTATCTCTATGGTTTGTTTGCTGTTGATGTAGCCCTAAGCAGAGACTGGCGAGAATCACTTTCATGGAAAGGGCCTGCCAAGCTTCCAAAAAACTACGAGTTGCCTGAAATCTCAGCACACACTTTTTCACCCAATCTTGATGAAACTTTCAGGTAATGATCAGTACACCAAGCCCACTTGGCTCGCCAAATTTCGTTCTTCTAGGTGAAACCGTTGGTTGGCAGTAACCGGTTTCATTTTGAGGTTTCACTCTGTTTTCTCCTATAGGGATACATGTATTTGGAACTCTAAATAAAACACGGTTTGTGCTAGCTCTTTGAAACTTGACACAGTAAAGCAGTTTCAAGTTCTATCTCTATGGTTTGTTTGCTGTTGATGTAGCCCTAAGCAGAGACTGGCGAGAATCACTTTTATGGAAAGGGCCTGCCAAGCTTCCAAAAAACTACGAGTTGCCTGAAATCTCAGCACACACTTTTTCACCCAATCTTGATGAAACTTTCAGGTAATGATCAGTACACCAATCCCACTTGGCTCGCCAAATTTCGTTCTTCTAGGTGAAACCGTTGGTTGGCAGTAACCGGTTTCATTTTGAGGTTTCACTCTGTTTTCTCCTATAGGGATACATGTATTTGGAACTCTAAATCAAATACGGTTTGTGCTAGCTCTTTGAAACTTGACACCATAAAGCTGTTTCAAGTTCTATCTCTAAGGTTTGTTTGCTGTTGATGTAGCCCTAAGCAGAGACTGGCGAGAATCACTTTAATGGAAAGGGCCTGCCAAGCTTCCAAAAAACTACGAGTTGCCTGAAATCTCAGCACACACTTTTTCACCCAATCTTGATGAAACATTCAGGTAATGATCAGTACACCAATCCCACTTGGCTCGCCAAATTTCGTTCTTCTAGGTGAAACCGTTGGTTGGCAGTAACCGGTTTCATTTTGAGGTTTCACTCTGTTTTCTCCTATAGGGATACATGTATTTGGAACTCTAAATCAAACACGGTTTGTGCTAGCTCTTTGAAACTTGACACAGTAAAGCAGTTTCAAGTTCTATCTCTATGGTTTGTTTGCTGTTGATATAGCCCTAAGCAGAGACTGGCGAGAATCACTTTCATGGAAAGGGCCTGCCAAGCTTCCAAAAAACTACGAGTTGCCTGAAATCTCAGCACACACTTTTTCAACCAATCTTGATGAAACTTTCAGGTAATGATCACTACACCAATCCCACTTGGCTCGCCAAATTTTGTTCTTCTAGGTGAAACCGTTCGTTGGCAGTAACCGGTTTCATTTTGATGGTTCACTCTGTTTTCTCCTATAGGGATACATGTATTTGGAACTCTAAATCAAACACGGTTTGTGCTAGCTCTTTGAAACTTGACACAATAAAGCAGTTTCAAGTTCTATCTCTATGGTTTGTTTGCTGTTGATGTAGCCCTAAGCAGAGACTGGCGAGAATCACTTTCATGGAAAGGGCCTGCCAAGCTTCCAAAAAACTACGAGTTGCCTGAAATCTCAGCACACACTTTTTCACCCAATCTTGATGAATCTTTCAGGTAATGATCAGTACACCAATCCCACTTGGCTCGCCAAATTTCGTTCTTCTAGGTGAAACCGTTCGTTGGCAGTAACCGGTTTCATTTTGAGGTTTCACTCTGTTTTCTCCTATAGGGATACATGTATTTGGAACTCTAAATCAAACACGGTTTGTGCTAGCTCTTTGAAACTTGACACCATAAAGCAGTTTCAAGTTTTATCTCTATGGTTTGTTTGCTGTTGATGTAGCCCTAAGCAGAGACTGGCGAGAATCACTTTCATGGAAAGGGCCTGCCAAGCTTCCAAAAAACTACGAGTTGCCTGAAATCTCAGCACACACTTTTTCACCCAATCTTGATGAAACTTTCAGGTAATGATCAGTACACCAATCCCACTTGGCTCGCCAAATTTCGTTCTTCTAGGTGAAACCGTTCGTTGGCAGTAACCGGTTTCATTTTGTGGTTTCACTCTGTTTTCTCCTATAGGGATACATGTATTTGGAACTCTAAATCAAACACGGTTTGTGCTAGCTCTTTGAAACTTGACACCATAAAGCAGTTTCAAGTTCTATCTCTATGGTTTGTTTGCTGTTGATGTAGCCCTAAGTAGAGACTGGCGAGAATCACTTTCATGGAAAGGGCCTGCCAAGCTTCCAAAAAACTACGAGTTGCCTGAAATCTCAGGACACAATTTTTCACCCAATCTTGATGAAACTTTCAGGTAATGATCAGTACACCAATCCCACCTGGCTCACCAAATTTCGTTCTTCTAGGTGAAACCGTTCATTGGCAGTAACCGGTTTCATTTTGAGGTTTCACTCTGTTTTCTCCTATAGGGATACATGTATTTGGAACTCTAAATCAAACACGGTTTGTGCTAGCTCTTTGAAACTTGACACAATAAAGCAGTTTCAAGTTCTATCTCTATGGTTTGTTTGCTGTTGATGTAGCCGTATGCAGAGACTGGCGAGAATCACTTTCATGGAAAGGGCCTGCCAAGCTTCCAAAAAACTACGAGTTGCCTGAAATCTCAGCACACACTTTTTCACCCAATCTTGATGAAACTTTCAGGTAATGATCAGTACACCAATCCCACTTGGCTCGCCAAATTTCGTTCTTCTAGGTGAAACCGTTCGTTGGCAGTAACCGGTTTCATTTTGTGGTTTCACTCTGTTTTCTCCTATAGGGATACATGTATTTGGAACTCTAAATCAAACACGGTTTGTGCTAGCTCTTTGAAACTTGACACCATAAAGCAGTTTCAAGTTCTATCTCTATGGTTTGTTTGCTGTTGATGTAGCCCTAAGTAGAGACTGGCGAGAATCACTTTCATGGAAAGGGCCTGCCAAGCTTCCAAAAAACTACGAGTTGCCTGAAATCTCAGGACACAATTTTTCACCCAATCTTGATGAAACTTTCAGGTAATGATCAGTACACCAATCCCACCTGGCTCACCAAATTTCGTTCTTCTAGGTGAAACCGTTCATTGGCAGTAACCGGTTTCATTTTGAGGTTTCACTCTGTTTTCTCCTATAGGGATACATGTATTTGGAACTCTAAATCAAACACGGTTTGTGCTAGCTCTTTGAAACTTGACACAATAAAGCAGTTTTCAAGTTCTATCTCTATGGTTTGTTTGCTGTTGATGTAGCCGTATGCAGAGACTGGCGAGAATCACTTTCATGGAAAGGGCCTGCCAAGCTTCCAAAAAACTACGAGTTGCCTGAAATCTCAGCACACACTTTTTCACCCAATCTTGATGAAATTTCAGGTAATGATCAGTACACCAATCCCACTTGGCTCGCCAAATTTCGTTCTTCCAGGTGAAACCGTTCGTTGGCAGTAACCGGTTTCATTTTGAGGTTTCACTCTGTTTTCTCCAATAGGGATACATGTATTTGGAACTCTAAATCAAACACGGTTTGTGCTAGCTCTTTGAAACTTGACACAATAAAGCAGTTTCAAGTTCTATCTCTATGGTTTGTTTGCTGTTGATGTAGCCCTAAGCAGAGACTGGCGAGAATCACTTTCATGGAAAGGGCCTGCCAAGCTTCCAAAAAACTACGAGTTGCCTGAAATCTCAGCACACACTTTTTCACCCAATCTTGATGAAACTTTCAGGTAATAATCAGTACACCAATCCCACTTGGCTCGCCAAATTTCGTTCTTCTAGGTGAAACCGTTCGTTGGCAGTAACCGGTTTCATTTTGAGGTTTCACTCTGTTTTCTCCTATAGGGATACATGTATTTGGAACTCTAAATCAAACATGGTTTGTGCTAGCTCTTTGAAACTTGACACAGTAAAGCAGTTTCAAGTTCTATCTCTATGGTTTGTTTGCTGTTGATATAGCCCTAAGCAGAGACTGGCGAGAATCACTTTCATGGAAAGGGCCTGCCAAGCTTCCAAAAAACTACGAGTTGCCTGAAATCTCAGCACACACTTTTTCAACCAATCTTGATGAAACTTTCAGGTAATGATAACTACACCAATCCCACTTGGCTCGCCAAATTTGTTCTTCTAGGTGAAACCGTTCGTTGGCAGTAACCGGTTTCATTTTGATGGTTCACTCTGTTTTCTCCTATAGGGATACATGTATTTGGAACTCTAAATCAAACACGGTTTGTGCTAGTCTTTGAAACTTGACACAATAAAGCAGTTTCAAGTTCTATCTCTATGGTTTGTTTGCTGTTGATGTAGCCCTAAGCAGAGACTGGCGAGAATCACTTTCATGGAAAGGGCCTGCCAAGCTTCCAAAAAACTACGAGTTGCCTGAAATCTCAGCACACACTTTTTCACCCAATCTTGATGAATCTTTCAGGTAATGATCAGTACACCAATCCCACTTGGCTCGCCAAATTTCGTTCTTCTAGGTGAAACCGTTCGTTGGCAGTAACCGGTTTCATTTTGAGGTTTCACTCTGTTTTCTCCTATAGGGATACATGTATTTGGAACTCTAAATCAAACACGGTTTGTGCTAGCTCTTTGAAACTTGACACCATAAAGCAGTTTCAAGTTTTATCTCTATGGTTTGTTTGCTGTTGATGTAGCCCTAAGCAGAGACTGGCGAGAATCACTTTCATGGAAAGGGCCTGCCAAGCTTCCAAAAAACTACGAGTTGCCTGAAATCTCAGCACACACTTTTTCACCCAATCTTGATGAAACTTTCAGGTAATGATCAGTACACCAATCCCACTTGGCTCGCCAAATTTCGTTCTTCTAGGTGAAACCGTTCGTTGGCAGTAACCGGTTTCATTTTGTGGTTTCACTCTGTTTTCTCCTATAGGGATACATGTATTTGGAACTCTAAATCAAACACGGTTTGTGCTAGCTCTTTGAAACTTGACACCATAAAGCAGTTTCAAGTTCTATCTCTATGGTTTGTTTGCTGTTGATGTAGCCCTAAGTAGAGACTGGCGAGAATCACTTTCATGGAAAGGGCCTGCCAAGCTTCCAAAAAACTACGAGTTGCCTGAAATCTCAGGACACAATTTTTCACCCAATCTTGATGAAACTTTCAGGTAATGATCAGTACACCAATCCCACCTGGCTCACCAAATTTCGTTCTTCTAGGTGAAACCGTTCATTGGCAGTAACCGGTTTCATTTTGAGGTTTCACTCTGTTTTCTCCTATAGGGATACATGTATTTGGAACTCTAAATCAAACACGGTTTGTGCTACCTCTTTGAAACTTGACACAATAAAGCAGTTTCAAGTTCTATCTCTATGGTTTGTTTGCTGTTGATGTAGCCGTATGCAGAGACTGGCGAGAATCACTTTCATGGAAAGGGCCTGCCAAGCTTCCAAAAAACTACGAGTTGCCTGAAATCTCAGCACACACTTTTTCACCCAATCTTGATGAAATTTCAGGTAATGATCAGTACACCAATCCCACTTGGCTCGCCAAATTTCGTTCTTCCAGGTGAAACCGTTCGTTGGCAGTAACCGGTTTCATTTTGAGGTTTCACTCTGTTTTCTCCAATAGGGATACATGTATTTGGAACTCTAAATCAAACACGGTTTGTGCTAGCTCTTTGAAACTTGACACAATAAAGCAGTTTCAAGTTCTATCTCTATGGGTTGTTTGCTGTTGATGTAGCCCTAAGCAGAGACTGGCGAGAATCACTTTCATGGAAAGGGCCTGCCAAGCTTCCAAAAAACTACGAGTTGCCTGAAATCTCAGCACACACTTTTTCACCCAATCTTGATGAAACTTTCAGGTAATAATCAGTACACCAATCCCACTTGGCTCGCCAAATTTCGTTCTTCTAGGTGAAACCGTTCGTTGGCAGTAACCGGTTTCATTTTGAGGTTTCACTCTGTTTTCTCCTATAGGGATACATGTATTTGGAACTCTAAATCAAACACGGTTTGTGCTAGCTCTTTGAAACATGACACAATAAAGCAGTTTCAAGTTCTATCTCTATGGTTTGTTTGCTGTTGATGTAGCCCTAAGGAGAGACTGGCGAGTATCACTTTCATGGAAAGGGCCTGCGAAGCTTCCAAAAAACTACGAGTTGCCTGAAATCTCAGCACACACTTTTTCACCCAATCTTGATGAAACTTTCAGGTAATGATCAGTACACCAATCCCACTTGGCTCGCCAAATTTCGTTCTTCTAGGTGAAACCATTCGTTGGCAGTAACCGGTTTCATTTTGAGGTTTCACTCTGTTTTCTCCTATAGGGATACATGTATTTGGAACTCTAAATCAAACACGGTTTGTGCTAGCTCTTTGAAACTTGACACCATAAAGCAGTTTCAAGTTCTATCTCTATGGTTTGTTTGCTGTTGATGTAGCCCTAAGCAGAGACTGGCGAGAATCACTTTCATGGAAAGGGCCTGCCAAGCTTCCAAAAAACTACGAGTTGCCTGAAATCTCAGCACACACTTTTTCACCCAATCTTGATGAAACTTTCAGGTAATTATCAGTACACCAATCCCACTCTTCTCGCCAAATTTCGTTCTTCTAGGTGAAACCGTTCGTTGGCAGTAACCGGTTTCATTTTGAGGTTTCACTCTGTTTTCTCCTATAGGGATACATGTATTTGGAACTCTAAATCAAACATGGTTTGTGCTAACTCTTTGAAACTTGACACCATAAAGCAGTTTCAAGTTCTATCTCTATGGTTTGTTTGCTGTTTATGTAGCCCTAAGCAGAGACTGGCGAGAATCACTTTAATGGAAAGGGCCTGCCAAGCTTCCAAAAAACTACGAGTTGCCTGAAATCTCAGCACACACTTTTTCACCCAATCTTGATGAAACTTTCAGGTAATGATCAGTACACCAATCCCACTTGGCTCACCAAATTTCGTTCTTCTAGGTGAAACCGTTCGTTGGCAGTAACAGGTTTCATTTTGAGGTTTCACTCTGTTTTCTCCTATAGGGATACATGTATTTGGAACTCTAAATCAACCACGGTTTGTGCTAGCTCTTTGAAACTTGACACAATAAATCAGTTTCAAGTTCTATCTCTATGGTTTGTTTGCTGTTGATGTAGCCCTAAGGAGAGACTGGCGAGAATCACTTTCATGGAAAGGGCCTGCCGAGCTTCCAAAAAACTACGAGTTGCCTGAAATCTCAGCACACACTTTTTCACCCAATCTTGATGAAACTTTCAGGTATTGATCAGTACACCAATCCCACTTGGCTCGCCAAATTTCGTTCTTCTAGGTGAAACCGTTCGTTGGCAGTAACCGGTTTCATTTTGAGGTTTCACTCTGTTTTCTCCTATAGGGATACATGTATTTGGAACTCTAAATCAAACATGGTTTGTGCTAGCTCTTTGAAACTTGACACCATAAAGCAGTTTCAAGTTCTATCTCTATGGTTTGTTTGCTGTTGATGTAGCCCTAAGCAGAGACTGGCGAGAATCACTTTCATGGAAAGGGCCTGCCAAGCTTCCAAAAAACTACGAGTTGCCTGAAATCTCAGCACACATTTTTTCACCCAATCTTGATGAAACTTTCAGGTAATGATCAGTACACTAATCCCACTTGGCTCGCCAAATTTCGTTCTTCTATGTGAAACCGTTCGTTGGCAGTAACCGGTTTCATTTTGAGGTTTCACTCTGTTTTCTCCTATAGGGATACATGTATTTGGAACTCTAAATCAAACACGGTTTGTGCTAGCTCTTTGAAACTTGACACCATAAAGCAGTTTCACGTTCTATCTCTATGGTTTGTTTGCTGTTGATGTAGCCCTAAGCAGAGACTGGCGAGAATCACTTTCATGGAAAGGGCCTGCCAAGCTTCCAAAAAACTACAAGTTGCCTGAAATCTCAGCACACACTTTTTCACCCAATCTTGATGAAACTTTCAGGTAATGATCAGTACACCAATCCCACTTGGCTCGCCAAATTTCGTTCTTCTAGGTGAAACCGTTCGTTGGCAGTAACCGGTTTCATTTTGAGGTTTCACTCTGTTTTCTCCTATAGGGATACATGTATTTGGAACTCTAAATCAAACACGGTTTGTGCTAGCTCTTTGAAACTTGACACCATAAAGCAGTTTCAAGTTCTATCTCTATGGTTTGTTTGCTGTTGATGTAGCCCTAAGCAGAGACTGGCGAGAATCTCTTTCATGGAAAGGGCCTGCCAAGCTTCCAAAAAACTACGAGTTGCCTGAAATCTCAGCACACACTTTTTCACCCAATCTTGATGAAACTTTCAGGTAATGAACAGTACACCAATCCCACTTGGCTCGCCAAATTTCGTTCTTCTAGGTGAAACCGTTCGTTGGCAGTAACCGGTTTCATTTTGAGGTTTCACTCTGTTTTCTCCTATAGGGATACATGTATTTGGAACTCTAAATCAAACATGGTTTGTGCTAGCTCTTTGAAACTTGACACCATAAAGCAGTTTCAAGTTCTATCTCTATGGTTTGTTTGCTGTTGATGTAGCCCTAAGCAGAGACTGGCGAGAATCACTTTCATGGAAAGGGCCTGCCGAGCTTCCAAAAAACTACGAGTTGCCTGAAATCTCAGCACACACTTTTTCACCCAATCTTGATGAAACTTTCAGGTATTGATCAGTACACCAATCCCACTTGGCTCGCCAAATTTCGTTCTTCTAGGTGAAACCGTTCGTTGGCAGTAACCGGTTTCATTTTGAGGTTTCACTCTGTTTTCTCCTATAGGGATACATGTATTTGGAACTCTAAATCAAACATGGTTTGTGCTAGCTCTTTGAAACTTGACACCATAAAGCAGTTTCAAGTTCTATCTCTATGGTTTGTTTGCTGTTGATGTAGCCCTAAGCAGAGACTGGCGAGAATCACTTTCATGGAAAGGGCCTGCCAAGCTTCCAAAAAACTACGAGTTGCCTGAAATCTCAGCACACATTTTTTCACCCAATCTTGATGAAACTTTCAGGTAATGATCAGTACACTAATCCCACTTGGCTCGCCAAATTTCGTTCTTCTATGTGAAACCGTTCGTTGGCAGTAACCGGTTTCATTTTGAGGTTTCACTCTGTTTTCTCCTATAGGGATACATGTATTTGGAACTCTAAATCAAACACGGTTTGTGCTAGCTCTTTGAAACTTGACACCATAAAGCAGTTTCACGTTCTATCTCTATGGTTTGTTTGCTGTTGATGTAGCCCTAAGCAGAGACTGGCGAGAATCACTTTCATGGAAAGGGCCTGCCAAGCTTCCAAAAAACTACAAGTTGCCTGAAATCTCAGCACACACTTTTTCACCCAATCTTGATGAAACTTTCAGGTAATGATCAGTACACCAATCCCACTTGGCTCGCCAAATTTCGTTCTTCTAGGTGAAACCGTTCGTTGGCAGTAACCGGTTTCATTTTGAGGTTTCACTCTGTTTTCTCCTATAGGGATACATGTATTTGGAACTCTAAATCAAACACGGTTTGTGCTAGCTCTTTGAAACTTGACACCATAAAGCAGTTTCAAGTTCTATCTCTATGGTTTGTTTGCTGTTGATGTAGCCTAAGCAGAGACTGGCGAGAATCTCTTTCATGGAAAGGGCCTGCCAAGCTTCCAAAAAACTACGAGTTGCCTGAAATCTCAGCACACACTTTTTCACCCAATCTTGATGAAACTTTCAGGTAATGAACAGTACACCAATCCCACTTGGCTCGCCAAATTTCGTTCTTCTAGGTGAAACCGTTCGTTGGCAGTAACCGGTTTCATTTTGAGGTTTCACTCTGTTTTCTCCTATAGGGATACATGTATTTGGAACTCTAAATCAAACACGGTTTGTGCTAGCTCTTTGAAACTTGACACAATAGAGCAGTTTCAAGTTCTCTCTCTATGGTTTGTTTGCTGTTGATGTAGCCCTAAGCAGAGACTGGCGAGAATCACTTTCATGGAAAGGGCCTGCCAAGCTTCCAAAAAACTACGAGTTGCCTGAAATCTCAGCACACACTTTTTCACCCAATCTTGATGAAACTTTCAGGTAATGATCAGTACACCAATCCCACTTGGCTCGCCAAATTTCGTTCTTCTAGGTGAAACCGTTCGTTGGCAGTAACCGGTTTCATTTTGAGGTTTCACTCTGTTTTCTCCTATAGGGATACATGTATTTGGAACTCTAAATCAAACACGGTTTGTGCTAGCTCTTTGAAACTTGACACCATAAAGCAGTTTCAAGTTCTATCTCTATGGTTTGTTTGCTGTTGATGTAGCCCTAAGCAGAGACTGGCGAGAATCACTTTCATGGAAAGGGCCTGCCAAGCTTCCAAAAAACTACGAGTTCCTGAAATCTCAGCACACACTTTTTTACCCAATCTCGATGAAACTTTCAGGTAATGATCACTACACCAATCCCACTTGGCTCGCCAAATTTCGTTCTTCTAGGTGAAACCGTTCGTTGGAAGTAACCGGTTTCATTTTGAGGTTTCACTCTGTTTTCTCCTATAGGGATACATGTATTTGGAACTCTAAATCAAACACGGTTTGTGCTAGCTCTTTGAAACTTGACACAATAAAGCAGTTTCAAGTTCTATCTCTATGGTTTGTTTGCTGTTGATGTAGCCCTAAGCAGAGACTGGCGAGAATCACTTTCATGGAAAGGGCCTGCCAAGCTTCCAAAAAACTACGAGTTGCCTGAAATCTCAGCACACACTTTTTCACCCAATCTTGATGAAACTTTCAGGTAATGATCAGTACACCAATCCCACTTGGCTCGCCAAATTTCGTGCTTCTAGGTGAAATTGTTCGTTGGCAGTAACCGGTTTCATTTTGAGGTTTCACTCTGTTTTCTCCTATAGGGATACATGTATTTGGAACTCTAAATCAAACATGGTTTGTGCTAGCTCTTTGAAACTTGACACCATAAAGCAGTTTCAAGTTCTATCTCTATGGTTTGTTTGCTGTTGATGTAGCCCTAAGCAGAGACTGGCGAGAATCACTTTCATGGAAAGGGCCTGCCAAGCTTCCAAAAAACTACGAGTTGCCTGAAATCTCAGCACACACTTTTTCACCCAATCTTGATGAAACTTTCAGGTAATGATCAGTACACCAATCCCACTTGGCTCGCCAAATTTCGTTCTTCTAGGTGAAACCGTTCGTTGGCAGTAACCGGTTTCATTTTGTGGTTTCACTCTGTTTTCTCCTATAGGGATACATGTATTTGGAACTCTAAATCAAACACGGTTTGTGCTAGCTCTTTGAAACTTGACACCATAAAGCAGTTTCAAGTTCTATCTCTATGGTTTGTTTGCTGTTGATGTAGCCCTAAGCAGAGACTGGCGAGAATCACTTTCATGGAAAGGGCCTGCCAAGCTTCCAAAAAACTACGAGTTGCCTGAAATCTCAGCACACACTTTTTCACCCAATCTTGATGAAACTTTCAGGTAATGATCAGTACACCAATCCCACTTGGCTCACCAAATTTCGTTCTTCTAGGTGAAACCGTTCGTTGGCAGTAACCGGTTTCATTTTGAGGTTTCACTCTGTTTTCTCCTATAGGGATACATGTATTTGGAACTCTAAATCAAACACGGTTTGTGCTAGCTCTTTGAAACTTGACACCATAAAGCAGTTTCAAGTTCTATCTCTATGGTTTGTTTGCTGTTGATGTAGCCCTAAGCAGAGACTGGCGAGAATACCTTTCATGGAAATGGCCTGCCAAGCTTCCAAAAAACTACGAGTTCCTGAAATCTCAGCACACACTTTTTCACCCAATCTCGATGAAACTTTCAGGTAATGATCACTACACCAATCCCACTTGGCTCGCCAAATTTCGTTCTTCTAGGTGAAACCTTTCGTTGGCTGTAACCGGTTTCATTTTGAGGTTTCACTCTGTTTTCTCCTATAGGGATGCATGTATTTGGAACTCTAAATCAAACACGGTTTGTGCTAGCTTTTTGAAACTTGACACAATAAAGCAGTTTCAAGTTCTATCTCTATGGTTTGTTTGCTGTTGATGTAGCCCTAAGCAGAGACTGGCGAGAATCACTTTCATGGAAAGGGCCTGCCAAGCTTCCAAAAAACTACGAGTTGCCTGAAATCTCAGCACACACTTTTTCACCCAATCTTGATGAAACTTTCAGGTAATGATCACTACACCAATCCCACTTGGCTCGCCAAATTTCGTGCTTCTAGGTGAAACCGTTCGTTGGCAGTAACCGGTTTCATTTTGAGGTTTCACTCTGTTTTCTCCTATAGGGATACATGTATTTGGAACTCTAAATCAAACACGGTTTGTGCTAGCTCTTTGAAACTTGACACCATAAAGCAGTTTCAAGTTCTATCTCTATGGTTTGTTTGCTGTTGATGTAGCCCTAAGCAGAGACTGGCGAGAATCACTTTCATGGAAAGGGCCTGCCAAGCTTCCAAAAAACTACGAGTTGCCTGAAATCTCAGCACACACTTTTTCACCCAATCTTGATGAAACTTTCAGGTAAGGATCAGTA
>NW_027523658.1:0-43451 GCF_052094955.1 Ictidomys tridecemlineatus | reverse complement strand
TAATTGAGCCAAAGCAGAAATATCGGCTGAAGCCCCCTTCTCATTGGAAATGAGCCATTGAAACCAGGACCAACCTGTTCCTGTAGAGGAGTTGGCATTGTTGTTAAAGTTATAAACATATCTCTTAAGAGGGGGGGGAAAGGAGAAACCTTTAGCAACTTGATGTTTCTCCCAAGAATGATCCTGATAAGCCGTAAATGTTGGGGGAAAACCAAAATTAGGGGTACAGTAAGGAGAGGCCTTGAAATGAGTGGCGTTGCAAGTACTATTAGAAGAAGGAGGCATTGGGATTAGTACTTCGGAGATAATAGCTAAAGTAGTTATGTTTAAAACAGAGCTATTTGCGGGGGTCCCTGAGCCTGATTGCTTCCCTGAAACTACTTGGCTCAATACAGCACTGAGAATGCTCCTGAGACTCGACTGGACCGCAATGGGTCCTCCCAGTTAGTCAAATTTTTGGTCTTAAGGCTAATACAATTAGTGTTCCCAAGGCTGAAACAAAAAACTCCTGTGAGATTAACTTGAGACTGATTAAAAATATTTTCCATGTCCCCTCTAGGAGAGGTACAAGGAGCAGACATCTCACATGAGGTAGAAAAAAGAGTGGGGAGGACACTAAAATTACTATGAACTGGCATTGGCATTGGCCATGCCCGTGCCACTGCCCACCACTGCATTGGTGTCATCTGTACCATTGGCACCAGCATCAAAGCCAGAGCACTCATCAGAATGAAGCTCCTCATCATGGGACTGTTGTGGCACCTCCTGCTGCTGGTTAGTAGATCTCAAGACTCTTCTTGTCAGGCGTTCAGGGATCCACAGCGGCTCCATGCGATCCTGGGGGAAAACACATACAGATCCTCGTGCCCATGTCAGCACGGGGTCAGGGCCGTTCCATTGGCCTGTAAGAACATCCTTCCACTTAACATAGCCAGTCACAGAGGGCTGAGGGGACACATGACTATCGGCCACAGAGTGGCCATGAATATCCAAATTCAAAAAATTAATGGTAAAAAGAGTTAAGGACAGGCGTTCTTTAGGAGTGTGGTCAACTCCTATTCCCCCTTTTTGTTTTTCTAAGGTTTCTTTTAAGGTGCGGTGGGCACGTTCAACAATGCCTTGCCCTTGAGGATTGTAAGGCAACCCATGAGCAAGTTGTACTCCCATAGTAGAACGAAAAGATGTAAACTGTCTGCCAGTATAAGCAGGTCCATTATCAGTCTTAATGGAGGCAGGTGCACCCCATGCTGCCCATGCTTCTAAGCAATGAGTAATGACAGTACGTGCCTTTTCTCCCGATAAAGCAGAAGCATGAATAATTCCAGAGTATGTGTCAATAGAAACATGTACATATTTGAGGGTACCAAAGTCAGGCACGTGAGTTACTTCCATTTGCCAGACAACTAATGGCTTCAATCCTCGTGGGATTACACCATAAGTAGGAGGATATAGAAATGTGACACAATGGGGACATTGTAATACTATCTGACGAGCATCCGCTCTTGAGATGGAAAAACGTCTGCGCAGTGTCATAGCATTGACATGAAAGTTGTGATGAAACAATTTAGCTTCTTCTAAGGAGGAGGCCAAGTATACCAACTGGCTTCTAGTTGCCGAGTCAACACAGGCATTACCCTGTGATAACGGGCCAGGAAGAGAGGTGTGAGCCAAAATGTGCATTGGATAGAAAGGGGCAGTATGGCTACAGATAATCTGTCAAAGCTGATTAAAGTAAGCAGATACATTATGGGTGTCACTAATAGCTCCTACAGCCTCCAGAATTTTGATCGCCTGCACCACATAGATGGAGTCCGAAATGAGATTGAAAGGAAAAGAACACTGTTTAAAAACTTCAATGACAATTTGTAGTTCTACCCATTGTGGATTTCCAGGAGCAAATTGATGCTGGACAGGGGGAGAGTCATTAATCACATAAGCTCCCATTCCAGATTTAGAGCCATCAGTAAAATGTTAGCAGCCCCCGGAATTGGAGTGGGTGAAGTTACTCTAGGGAAAATGATGGGATGTTCTTTAACAAAATGGAGTAATGGATGAGAAGGGTAATGATTATCAATATCCCCTTGAAACGAGCAACATAGAATGGCCCAGTTGTCTAGAGTAGCACACAAAACATTAATTTGAACTTTAGAATAGGGTGTGATAAGAGAAGAAGGTGCTTGTCCGAAAAATTGAATGCTCTGTTGAATCCCTCTAAGTGCTAACTTTACAACAGCATCAGGATAGTATTCTAAAGATTTCCTGGGGATACATGTGGGTGGATCCATAGTAAAAGCCCATCTTGCCACAGTACTCCAGTAGGCTGCCGCATAGTGGCAAGCACACATAACTGGAAAGGTTTATCACTCTGGAGCCTGCATAGAGTAGCATGTTGTATAGCTTCTTCTACTTTTATAAGGGCTGCTCTGGCCTCTTTAGTGAGGGTACGAGGGGAAGTAATATCTGGATCACCCTTAAGAATAGCATACAAAGGCTGGAGCACGATATTAGGAATATGTAAATAACCTCTTATCCAATTAATATCTCCCAACAGTTTTTGAAAATCATTTAGAGTTTGGAGATCCTGAGTTCTTATAGTAACTTTTTGTGGTTTTAATATGTCATATCCAATCGTCGCTTCCAAATACTTAATAGAATCCCCTGTTTGAACCTTTTCAGGTGCAATATGTAATCCATATTGAGCTAACAACTTCACCAGGTCTTTATAGGCCTCATTAACTCACTGCTCTAATTTGGCTGACAATAATACATCATCCATATAATGAATAATCTTGATGGAAGGATATTTTTGTCTGAGAGGTGCGAGTGCCTTCCTACATACATCTGACAAATCGTGGGACTGTTAGACATTCCCTGTGGTAAAACAACCCACTCAAACCTTTGATCTGGTTCCTCGTGATTACACGAGGGAAGGGTGAAGGCAAAACGCTGTGAGTCTTTAGGATGCAAAGGAATAGAAAAGAAACAGTCCTTAATGTCAATAGCAATGATATGCCAGCCCTGAGGAACAGAGGAAAGCAGCGGCAGCCCTCTTTGAATTGGCCCCATAAGTTGCATTTGAGCATTAACTGCTCGTAATCATGCAGTAGGCGCCACTTCCCTGATTTTTTCTTAATGACAAATATGGGAGTATTCCATGGAGAAGTAGAATGTTGAATGTGGCCCAAGTCAAGTTGTTCTTTAAATAGGTCATGGGCTGCTGCCAATTTAGCCGAGGGAAGGGGCCACTGAGGCACCCAAACCGGCTCCTCGGTGAGCCAAGTTATGGGTATTTGAGCCCCAGCGGCCCCTATGAAAAACCCAGACCGAATCTGTCAAGTTTTTGACGACCTTGCACAGGGTGTTTACGCCCCTGTAGATGTTTTCCTAGTCCTAAACCTGGCTTATACCCCATATTTTGCATAATCTGTTGAGACATTAGGGAATAGTCATTACTAAGGGTGAACCCCATGTCTTTCATCAGATCATGGCCCCATAAAGAAATAGGTATATCAAGCACATAAGGTTGAAAGGTACCACTGTGTCCCTCTGGGTCCTTCCAGGATAGATGTCTGCAGCTAATTTGAGGAGCTTGGGCATATCCAAGTCCTCTTAAGGATTGATCAGAAGTCTGTACTGGCCATCCCTTAGACCAGTCTTTAAGAGCTATAATACTACGATCTGCTCCTGTATCCAGCAGTCCCACAATAGATTTACCCTCTATGATTAATTCCAAGGTGGGGCAGTTGCTGATACCCAGTGACAAATAAACACAATTCCCTCCAGTGCTACCAATCTCACTTCCCATCCGTGACCGTGAGTCAGCTGGGAAGTGGTTATGTAAACTAGGCAAAATTAGTAATTGAACAATCCGATCCCCTGGGGAGATAGACACAATGCCTCTTGGAGCTTCCACCATGACTTTTACAGTCCCCACAGTATCAGGGCTTATGACTCCAGGAAAAACATGAAGACCTTGTAAAATAGAGGAAGCACGTCCAATCAATAAACCCACAGTGCCAGGTGGTAAAGGCCCTTTGAACTCAGTTTCCACCAACTGGACTCGCATCTTAGGTGTTAATACGAGTCTGGAGGTGGAACAGAGGTCCAATCCCGCTGCACCTGTAGTGGCTCTCCGCGTCTCATGGGATGGCGTAGAGATGGCCATGTCTCGGGTTCGGGTGTGACATTCTCCACTGCCCCATATATTTGTGGGCCCTGGGGTCGAGGGCCCCTTCGGCCGTTTTTTGACCCAGTTAAAATAGGCTGCCCATGGATGTCTCTCACTGATCTACACTCTTTTGCCCAATGCTTCCCCTTTTTACATCTTGGACACAACCCCGGTAAACGAGGGCCATTGGAAAAGCCACCATGGGGAGGTCCATTGAAATTGTCCTTTTTGGGACATTCACGCTTGAGATGACCAGGCTGACCACAGCGGAAGCATGTTCCGGCACCAGAACCGCCCGTTTTTGTAATTCGAAGGACAGCAGCTGAAAGACCTGCATTAGTTAAAGGTCCTCCAATCTCTCTACACACCTTCATCCATGCCTCTATGCCTTTATTTTCATAAGGGGTAATTACTGCTTTACATTCTTTGGTGCATTGCTCAAAAACCAATTGCTAGATAAGGGGCATGGCTCTATCAGGATCTCCAAAAATCTTTCCAGCAGCATCCACCATCCTTGCTACAAAATCTGAAAAGGGTTCTGTAGGGCCTTGTATAATTTTAGTCAGGTTACCAGACACCTCTCCTCTATTTGGAAGTGATTTGCATGCCCGAATGCAAATATTATTAATCTGGTCATATGCTTCAAGAGGAAATCCTGTCTGTTGATTAGCAAATCTCCCTTGCCCCAAAAGCATGTCTTTGTCCCAATGGGGGTGTCCTGCTGCATGATTTTGGGCGGCCTGCTCTGCTGCGCCCTCTAGCACAAATGCTCTCCAGTCCAAATATTTGCCTAGGGAGACGCAAGCCCGAAGGAGGCTAGCCCAATCAGAGGGAGTCATGCAGTATCTAGACAGATTCTCCACCTGAGTTAGTGTAAAAGCGGCATCAACCCCATAAGTGCGCACAGACTCCGCCAGGGTCTTTACAATTTTGAAATCCAAAAGCTTATGAAATCTTCCCCTATTATCATCCTGAAAAACTGGATAAGCAAGACCCATCTCAGCGTTAACAGCCCTCCATGTTTGGGCGTGGAAACTTCGTCCCGAAACACCCCCGCCATACGGAGGCGGATCGAGAGGCCGTCCCTTTTTGAGCCTTTGTGTATCTCTGTTCCCTTTACCTAAACTCCCTAGCTGCCGAGACAGCGTCTCCGGCTCCTCCTCTTCATTGTCAACTACCTCTGACCCACTTTCGCATGGGGGCGTGTGCAGCACACTGAGATCTGGATACAGTCATCTCCTCCCGTTCTCCACGCCCCGCACACTGCCCTCCTCCTGAGACACTTCGCTCTCTGTTGTTTCTGACTTTTCCTCATGTAATTGTTCTAAAACTTCTTGCCCTTTAACAAGCGCTTCCTGGCATCTGCCATCTGTAAGGCAACTACAGACCATCTTCCAGAGGGGTATCACCCCACCCTCTAGTAGGCCCTGCTCACGAGCAAAATCAAGATCCTTGCCTAATTTATCCCAGCTGGGTGTAGTGAGGCTGCCCGAAAATGCGAAACACGGTGCACCTGTATCTACCCTCTGTAAAAATCTCTCTAAGGTACTGCGTTTCACCTCCAGTCCCTTGGAACGTAAAAGGCCATCTAGGGCCAGAAGAAGTGGACTTGAAGTCACGGCACCCATGACGCAACACAAGAAAACACAGAAAACGAAAGTGAAAATACACAAAAAACAAAACGAAAATACACAGAAAACAAAAACGAAAATACAGAGTGCAATTGCTATGAAATGTAACGCCCTCTCTTTATTTACAGAGGAGCAGTTAACTTTTAACGCTCCCTCTTTATTGACAGAGGAGCTTTCCGCTTTTTAACAGCGGGTCCCACCTTACCTGGGACTTACCGGCGCGCCTCCCTGGCTGCTGAAAGTTCGGGTTCCTGGGTTTTTCTTTTTTTTCTCTTTTCTCCCGGGTTTCGGCACCACTTGTCACGACCCCCTTGCCCGCAAGGAAGACGCGACTCAGGAATCTTCTTTCAGCAGTTTATTCAGGCCCTTGATATTTTTCTAATAATTCTAATAATTCTCGGATGCCCCTCCCAGCCTTAATAAAGCACCGCGAACCCCAATGCGAAGCTGCCACGTGGACCCTTCTCACAGGGTGTTAGAAAACAACACGCCAACTCTCTCTGATAAGGAGTTGACAACACGCCAACTCTCTCTGATACGGAGTTGTCCTTCACAGACCACAGTGAAGCCAGCGCCATCATGTAATGGCGACCACAGTCCGCAGGAACGGCTCACCACACAGAAGGACTGTTACATAGAGTAGAGGTTGGAGGCTGAGGTGCCGAAGGAACATTGCAGAGAGCAGAGGTGGAGACAGAGGTGCAGAAGGATTGTTACAAAGAGCAGAGGTTGGAGACTGGGGTGTAGAAGGACTGTTGCAGATAGCAGAGGTTGGAGAATGGGGTGAAGAAGGACTGTTACAGAGAGCAGGTTTCGGAGTCTTGGGTGCAGAAGAACTGTTGCAGAGAGAAGAATTTGGAGACTGAGGTGCATAAGGACTGTTACAGAGAGCAGAGGTTGGAGACTGGGGTTCAGAAAAACTGATACAGAAAGCAGAGTTTAAAGACTGGGGTGCAGAAAGACCGTTGCAGAGAGCAGAGTTCGGAGACTGCAATATAAGAGGACTGTTAAAGAGAGCAGAGGTTGGAGAATGGTTTATAGAAGAACTGTTTAAGAGTGCAGATGTTGGAGACTGGGGTTCAGAAGAACTGTTGCAGGGAGCAGAGTTTGGAGACTGGGGTGTAGAAGAACTGTCGCAGAGAGCAGAGGTTGGAGACTGAGTTGCAGAAAGAATGTTACAGAGAGAAAAGGTTTGAGACTGGGGTGCAGAATTATTGATACAAAACGCAGAGTTTGAGACTGGGGTGCAGAAGGACCGGTACAGAGAACAGAGGTTGGAGACTGTGGTACAGAAGGACTGTTGCATAGAGCAGGGGTTAGAGACTTGGGTGCAGAATGACTTTTACAGAGAGCAGATGTTAGAGAATGGGGTGCAGAAGTAAGGTTGCAGAGTTTAGAGGTTTGAGACAGAGGTGCAAAAGTACTGCTACAGAGAGCAGAGGTTGGAAACCATGGTTCAGTAAAACTTATACAGAAAGCAGAGGTTTGAGACTGGGATGCAGAATGAACGTTACAGAGAGCAGAGGTTGGAGACTTTGGTACAGAAAGACTGTTACAGAGAGGAGAGGTTTGAGACTGGGGAGTAGAAAGACTGCTGCAGAGAACAGATGTTGGAGACTGGGTTGCAGCAGGACCGTTAAAGAAAGCAGAGGTTTTACACTGAGTTGGAGAAGGAATGTTACAGAGAGCACAGTTTGGAAACTGGGGTGCAGAACGACCTTACAGAAAACAGAGGTTGGAGACTGCGGTGCAGAAGGAGTGTTAAGGAGAGGAGACTTTGGAGACTAAGGTGCAGAAAGACAGTTGCAGAGACAGATGTTGGAGACTGCTATGCATAAGGATTGTTGCACAGAGAAGAGGTTGGAGACTGGGGTGCAGAAGGCCTGTTAAAGAGAGCAGAGGTTGGACACTGGGGTGCAGAAGGAATGTTACAGAGAGCAGCGTTTGGAAACTGGGGTGCAGAAGGATCTTACAGAGAGGAAAGTTTCGAGACTGGAGTATAGAAAAAATTTTGCAGCGAGCAGACGTATGAGACTGGGGAGCAAAAGGATCATTGCAGAGAGTAGATTATGGAGAATGGGGTATAGAAGGACTGTTCTAGAGAGCAGAGGTTGGAGATGAGGATTGTTGCAGAGAGTAGACGTTGGAGACTGGGGTGAAGAATGTTCGTTGCAGAGAGTAGATTATGGAGACTGGGGTATAGAAGGACTGTTCTAGAAAGCAGAGGTTGGAGACTGGGGTGCAGAAATACTGTTTCAGAGAGCAGTTGTTGAAGACTGAGGTGCAGAAAAACTGTTACAGAGAGCATGTTTGGAGACTAAGGTGCAGGACTGATACTGAGAGCAGAGTTTGAAGACTGGGGTGCATAAGGATCTTACAGAGAGCAGAGTTTGGAGATTGAGGTGCAGAAGGACTGCTCCAGAGAGCAGAGGTTGGAGATTGGGGTGCATAAGGACTGTTAAAGAGAGAAGAGAATTGAGACTTAGGTGCAGAAGGACTGTTACAGAGATAGATGTTAATTACTGAGGTGCAAAAAGACCATTGCAGAGAGCAGATGTTGGAGACTGAGGTGCAGAAGGACTGTTGTAGAGTGCAGAGGTTTGAGACTTGGGTGTAAAAGGACTGTAGCAGCGAGCAGAGGATGGGGATTAGGGTGCCAAAGGACCTTTGCAGAAAGCAGAATTTGGAGACTGAGGTGCAGATGGCCTGTTACAGAGAGCAGAGGTTGGATACTTGAGTGCAGAAGGACTGATATAAAAAGCAGTGGTTGGAGACTGGGGTTCAGAAGACAGTTACAGAGAGAAGAGTTTGGAAATTGCAGAACAGAGGAAGTGTTACAGAGAGCAGAGTTTGGAGCCTGGGGTTGAGAAGGACTGTTGCAGAGATCTGATGTTGGAGACTTGGGTGCAGAAGGAGTTTTCTAGATAGTAGGTTTGATACTGGGGTGCAGAACGACTTTTGCAGAGAGTAGGGGTTGGAGATTGGGGTGCAGAAAACTGAGGTGAAGAAGGACTGTTGGAGACAACAGAGTTTGGAGACAGGGGTGCAGAAGGACCATTGCAGAGAGAAGAGTTTGGAGACTGAGGTGCAGAAGGATTGTTACAGAGAGCAAAGGTTGGAGACTGGGGTGCAGAAGGACTGTTGCAGAATGCAGAGGTTTGAGACTGGGGTTCGGGAAAACTGTTGCAGAGAACAGAGTTTGGAGACTTAGGTGCAGAAGGACCGTTGCTGAGAGCAGCGGTTGGAGACTGACGTGAAGGAGGATTTCTACAGAGAGAGATGTTGGAGACTGAGGTGCTGAAGAACTATTACATAGAGCAGAGGTTTGAGACTGGGTTGCAGATGGATCTTACAGAGAGCAGAGATTAAAGACTGGGGTGCAGAAAGACTGTTATAGAAAGCAAAGTTTGGAGACTTGGGTACAAAAGGACTGTTGTAGAGAGAAGAGGTTGAAGCTGAGGTGCATAAGGACTGTTGCAGAGATAAGAGGTTGGAGATGAGGTTCAGATGGACTGTTACAAAGAGCAGAGTTTTGAGACTGGGGTGTAGAAGGACTGATATAGAAAGCAGAGTTTGGAGACTGCGGTGCAGAGGACCGTTACAGAGAGCAGAAGTTGGAGACTGTGGTACAGAAGAACTTTTACAGAGAGCAGAGGTTGCACACTGGGGTGCACAAGGACTATTGCAGACAACAGAGGTTAGAGACTGAGGTGTTGAAAGACCGTTGCAGAGAGCAGAGGTTGGAGAATGATGAGCACAAGCATTGTTACAGAGAGCAGAGTTCGGAGACTGGGGTACAGAAGGACTGTTTCAGAGAGCAGAGATTGGAAACTGGGTGCAGAAGGATCTTCAAGAGAGCAGAGGTTGGAGACTGGGGTACAGAAGAACTGTTGCAGAGTTCAGATGTTGGAGACTGGGGTGTAGAAAGATCATTGCAGAGAGAATAGGTTGGATACTGGGGTGCTGAAGGCCTGTTACATAGAGCTGAGTTTATAGAGTGGGGTGCAGGAGGCCTGTTCTAGAGAGCAGAGTTTGGAGACTGGGGAGCAGGTGGACTGTTACAGAGAGCAGAGTTTGTATACTGGGTTTCAGAAGGATCTTATATAGAGCAGAGTTTGGAGACTGAGATGCATTAGGACTGTTACAGAGAGCAGAGGTTGGAGACTGGGGTGCAGAAGGATACTTGCAGAGAGCAGAGTTTTCAGACTGAGGTGAAGAAGGACTGTTGAGAGTGCAGAAGTTAAAGACTGGATTGCAGAAGGACGGTTGCAGTGAGGAGATATTGGAGGCTAGAGTGCAGAAAGACTATTACAGAGAGCAGAGGTTGGAGACTGAGGTGCAGAAGGACAGTTACAGACAGTAGAGTTTAGAGACAGAGGTGTAGAAGGACTGTTGCAGACAGCACATGTTGGAGACTGGGGTGTAAAAGGACTGTTGCAGAGAGCAGAGGTTGGGGACTGGGAAGAAGAAGGACTGTTGCAGAGAGCAGAGTTTGGAGACTGATGTGCAGAAGGAATGTTTCAGAGAGTAGAGTTATGAGACTGGGGTGAGTAAGGACTGATACAGAAAGGAGATTTTGGAAACTGAGGTGCATAAGGACCGTTACAGAGAGCAGACTCGTGTACAAAAGGACTGTGGCAGAGAGCAGATGGTGGACACTATGGTGCACAAGAACTGTTTCACAGAGCAGAGGTTGGAGAATGGGTTTAGAACGACTGTTGCAGATAACAGAGGTTGAAGACTTGGGTTCAGATGGACTGTAGCAGAGAACAGAGGTTGGTGACTGGGGTGCAGAAGGATCATTGAAAAAAACAGAGTTGGGAGACTGGGGTGGAGAATGAATGTTACAGAGAGCAGAGTTTGGAAACTGAGGTGCAGAAAGATCTTACAGAGAGCAGAGTTTGGAGACTGGGGTGCAGAAGGACTGTTGCAGAGAGAAGACGTTGAAGACTGGGGTGCAGAAGAATCATTGCAGAGAAAACAGGTTGAAGACTGGGGAGCAGAAGGACGGTTACATAATGCAGAGTTTGAAGACTTTGGTACAGAAAGACTGTTACAGAGAGTAGAGTTTGGAGACTAGGGTCCGGAAGTATTGTTGTAGAGAGCAGAGTTTGGAGACTGGGGTGAAGAAGGACTGTTGCAGAGAGCAGAGGTTGGAGACTTGCCACGACCCCTCGCCAGCAAGGAGGACACGACACAGGATTCTTCTCTCAGCGGTTTATTCACGCCTTTAATTATGTGTCTCTGGAAGCTTCTCTTACTACTACTACTACTACTACTACTACTACTACCACTAATCTTACTTCTACTTCTACTCTACCACTACTACTACCCCTACTACTTCACCCGAGCGCCCCAGCCTTGATAAAGAACATCAAGCCCCAATGCACAACTGCCACGTGGATCTTTCTCATATGGTGTTTTACAGCTACGTGCCAACTCTCCCCAAAAAAGAAGTTGTTTATCACAGGCCACGGCGCTTATCAGCGCCATCTTGTAATGGCGGCCACAGTACACAGAAACGGCTCACCACAGAGACTGGGTGCAGAAGGACTGTTGCAGAGAGCAGATGATGGAGACTGGAGTGCCTAAGGACTGTTGCAGAGAGTAGAGGTTGGAGACTGGGGTGCAGAAGGACTGTTATAGGAAGAAGAGTTTGGAAATTGGGATGCATAAGGACTGTTACAGAGAGCAGAGTTTGGATCCTGGGGTTCAGATGGATCTTACAGAGAGCAGAGTTTTGAGACTGGGGTGCAAAAGGAGTGTTGCAGAGAGCAGATTCTGGAGACTGGGATGGAGAAGAATTGTTGCAGAGAGAAAAGGTTGAAGACTGGGGTGCAGAAGGTCTGTTACAGAGAGAAGAGTTTGGAGACTGGGTGGCAGAAGTAATGTTACAGAGAGCAGAGTTTGGAGACTGTTGTGCAGAAGGACTGTTACAGAGTGCAGAGTTTAAAGACTGGGTTGTAGAAGGATCTTACAAAGAGCAGAGTATGGAGAATGATGTGCAGAAGGACGGTTATAGAGAGCAGAAGTAGGAGACTGTGGTGCAGAAGGGTTTTTGCAGTGAGCAGACTTTTCAGACTGAGGTGCAAAAGAACTGTTGCAGAGAGCAGATATTGGAGACTGGGGTGTAGAAGGACTGTTGCAGAAAGCAGAGGTTGGAGACTTTGGTGAAGAAGGATCATTGCAGAGAGCAGAGGTTGGAGATCGGTTGGCAGAAGCACTGTTACAGAGAGCAGAGTTTGAAACTGGATTGCAAAAGGATCTTACAGAGAGCAGAGGTTGCAGACAGGGGTGCAGATGGATTGTTACAGAGAGCAGAGCTTGGAGACTGTTGTCCAGAAACACTTTTGCAGAGAGCAGACGTTGGAGACTGGGGTTCAGCAAGATCATTGCAGAAAGTAGAGTTGGAGACTGAGGTGTAGAAGCACTGTTGCAGAGAGCAGATGTTGGAGACTGGGGTTCAGATGGACTTTTGAGAGAGCAGAGGTTGGAGAGTGGGGTTCAGAAAGACTGATGCAGAGAGCAGAGGTTGGAGAATGAGGTGCAGAAAAACTGTTACAGAGAGCAGAGGTTGGAGACTGTAGTGCAAGAGGACTGTTGCAGAGAGCAGAGGTTGAACACTGGTGTGAAGAAGAATCCTTGCAGAGAGAAGTGTTTGGAGACTAGGGTATAGAAGACCTGTTACAGAGAACAGTGGTTGGAGACTGGGTTGCTGAAGTCCTTTTGCAGAGAGCAGAGGTTGGAGACTGTTGTGCAAAAGGACGATTACCGAGTGCAGAGTTTAAAGACTGTTGCAGAAGGATCTTAAACAGAGCAGAGTTGAGAGACTGAGGTGCAGAAGGTTCTTTGCATTAAGCAGAGTTTTCCAACTGAAGTACAGAATTACTGTTGCAGAGAGCAGATATTGGAGACTGGGGTGCAGAAGGACTGTTAAAGAGAGTAGAGGTTGGAGACTGAGGTGCAGATGGACCGTTGCATAGAACAGAGTTTGGAGACTGAGGTGCAGAAGGATAGATACAGAGAACAGCGGTTGGAGACTTCGGTTCAGACAGACTGATACAGAAAGCAGAGGTTGGAGACTTGAGTGTAGAAGGACCGTTACAAAGAGCACAGGTTTGAGACTGCAGTACAGAAGGACCAGATGTCGGAGACTGGGGAGCAGAAGGACTGTTGCAGAGGACAGAGTTTGGAGACTGGGGTGGAGAAGGAATGTTACAGAGTGCAGAGGATGGAATCTGGAGTGCATAAGAATCTTACAAAAAGCAGAGGTTAGAGACTGTGGTGCAGAAGGACTGTTGAAGAGAGCAGACGTTGGAGACTGGGGTCCAGAAGGAGCGTTGCAGATACCAGTGTTTGGAGACTGCGGTGCAGAAGGATGGTTACAGAGAGCAGAGGTTGGAGACTGGGGTGCAGAAAGACTGTTGCAGAGAGCAGAGTTTTGAGACTGGTGTGGAGAGAATCGTTGCAGAGAGAAGAATTTGGTGACTTGGGTGCAGAATGTCTGTTACCGAGAGCAGTGGTTGGAGACTGGGTTGATGAAGGATCTTACAGAGAGCAGAGATTGGAGACTGAGGTGCAGAGGGACTGTTACCGAGAGCAGTGGTTGGAGACTGGGGTGCAGAAGGATCGTGCAGAGAGCCGAATTTTCAGACTGAGGTGCAGAAGGACTGTCACAGAGAGCATAGGTTGGAGACTGAGGTTTAGAAGGCCTGTTACAGAGAGCAGAGTTTGGAGACTCAGGTGCAGAAAGACTTTTGCAGGAAGCAGATTTTGGAAATTGGTGTGCAGAAGGACCGTTAAGGAGAGCAGAGTTTGGAGACTGCTGTATAGGAATGTTATGAAGGGCAGAGGTTGGAGACTGGTGTGCAGAAAGACTGTTACATAGAGCACATGTTGAGACTGAGGTGCAAAAAGATAGATACAGAAAACAGAGGTTGGAGACTGGGGTTCAGACAGACTGATACACAAAGCAGAGTTTGTAGACTGGGGTGTGGAAGGACCGTTACAAAGAGCAGAAGTTGGAGACTCTGGTAAAGAAGGACTGTTACAAAGAGCAGATCTGAGAGACTGGGGAGCAGAATGACTGTTGCAGAGGACAGAGGTTGGAGACTGGGGTGGATAAGGAATGTTACATTGAGCAGAGTTTTTAGACTGAGGTGGAGAAAGACTGTTGCAGAGAGCAGATGTTAAAGACTGTGGTGCAGAAAGATCGTTGCAGAGAGCAGAGTTTTCAGACTGGGGTGCAGAAGGACTGTTGCAGAGAGCAGATGTTTTAGACTGGGGTGCAGAAGGACTGTTACAAAATGCAGAGGTTGGAGACTGAGGTTCAGATGGATCTTACAGAGAGCAGAGATTGGAGACTGGGGTGAAAACGGACTGTTGCAGAGAGTAGATGTAGGAGACTTGGGTGGAGAAGAATCGATGCAGAGAGAAGAGTTTGGAGACTGGGGTGCAGAAGGCCTATCACAATGAGCAGAGTTTGGAGACTGGTTTCCAGAAGTCCTGTTACAGAGAGCAGAGGTTGGAGACTGTTGTGCAGAAGGACTTTACAGAGTTCAGAGTTTAAAGACTGGGTTGCAGAAGGATCAAACAGAGAGCACAGTTTGGAGACTGAGGTGCAGAAGGACTGTTACAGAGAGAAGAGTTAGGAGACTTGGGTGCAGAAGGGTCGTAACAGAGAGCAGAGTTTTCAGACTGAGTTGCAGAAGGACTTTTGCAGAGAGCAAATGTTGGAGACTAAGGTTCAGAAGTACTTCTTTATAGAGCAGAGGTTGTAGACTGGTGTGAAGAAGGATCAGTGCAGAGAGCAGAGTTTGGAGACTGGTGTGCAGAAGGACTGTTACAGAGAGCAGAGTTTGTAGACTAGGTTGGAGAAGGTTCTTACAGAGAGAAGAGGTTGGAGAATGAGGTGAAGAGGAACTGTTACAGAGAGTAGAGGTTTGAGACTGAGTTGCAGAAGGAACGTTGCAGAGTACAGAGTTTTGAGACTGAGGTGAAGAAGGATTGTTACAGAGAGCAGAATTTTGAGACTTGGTTGCAGAAGGATTGTTGCAGAGAGCAGAGGTTGGAGACTGGGTTGCAGAAGGGGTGTTGCAGAGAGAAGAGGTTGGAGACTGGGATAAAAAAGGTCTGTTGCAGAGAGTAGACTTTGGAGACTGTGGTGCAGAAGGACTGTTACAGAGAGCAGAGGTTGGAGACAGGGGTGCAGAAGCATCTTACCGAGAGCAGAATTTGGAGACTGAGGTACAGAAGGACTCTTCCAGAGATCAGAAGTTGGACACTGGGGTGCAGTATAATCATTGCAAAGAGCAGAGGTTCGAGACTGGCATGCAGAAGGCCCACTATAGAGAGCAGAGTTTTGAGACTGGCGTGCAGAAGGCCTGTTACAGAGAAGAAAGGTTGGAGACTGCGGTGCAGAAGGACTTTTACAGAGAGCACAGTTTGGAGACTGGTTTGCTAAAGGAACTTACAGAGAGCAGTGGTTGGAGACTGAGGTGCAGAAAAATCTGGAGAGCAGAGGTTTCAGACTGAGGTGCAGAAGTACTGTTACAGAGAGCAGAGGTTGGAGACTGAGGTGTAGAAAGACTTTTTAAGAGAGCAGAGTTTAGACACTGAGGAGCAAAAGGACTGTTTCAGAAAGCAGAGTTTGGAAATTGGTGTGCAGAAGAATCGTTACAGAGAGAAGAGGTTTGAGACTGCCGTATAAAAGGACTGTTACAGAGAGCAGAGTTTGGAGACTGGAGTGCAGAAGGACTGTTACAGAAAGCACAGATTGGAGACTGAGGTGTAGAAAGATAGATACAGAGAGCAGAGGTTGGAGACTGGTGTTCAGAAGGACTGATTAAAATAGCAGAGGTTGCAGACTGGGTTGTAGAAGGACCGTTACAGAAAACAGAGTTTGGAGACTACGGTACATAAGGAGTGTTACAGAGAGCAGATGTTGGAGACTGGGGAACAGAAGGAGTGTTACAGAGGACAGACGTTGGAGACTGGGGTGCCGCAGGACCCTTGCAGAAAGCAGAGGTTAGAGACTGCAGTGGAGAATTAATGTTAGAGAGAGCAGATTTTGGAAACTGGAGACCAGAAAAATCTTACAGAGAGAAGATTTTGGAGACTGTTGTGCAGAAGTACTGTTGTAGAAAACAGACGATGGAGACTGGGGTCCAGAACGATCCTTGCAGAGAGCAGAGTTTGGAGACTGGGGTGTAGAAGGACTGTTACAGAGAGCAGATTTTGGACACTGGGGTGCAGAAGGACTGTTGAAGAGAGAAGAGGTTGGTAACTGGAGTGCAGAAGGATTGTTTTAGAAAGCAGAGGTTGGAGACTGAGGTGCAGAAGGACTGTTACAGAGAGCAGCCTTTGGAGACTGGAGAGCAGAAAGACTGTTGCCGAAAGCAGACGTTGGAGATTGAGGTGAAGAAGGACTCGTAGAGAGAGCAGATGTTGGAGACTGGGGTGCAAAAGGACTGATGCAGAAAGCAGAGATAGGATTATGGGGTGCAGAAAGAGCGTTACAGAGAGCTGAGTTTAGAGACTGCAGTACAGAAGAACTGTTGCAGAAAGCAGATTTTGGAGACTGGGGTGCAGAAGGACTGTTGTAGAGAGTAGATGTTGGAGACTGAGGTGCAGAAGTTTTTTTACATAGAGCAGAAGTTGGAGACTGGGGTGCAGAAGGATCATTGCAAAGAGCAGAGCTTGGAGACAGGGGTGCAGAAGGATCTTACAGAGAAAAGATGTTGGAGACTGAGGTGCAGAAGGAGTGTTGCAGAGATCAGAGGTTGGAGATTGGCGTGCAGTAGGATCATTGCAGAGAGCAGAGTTTGGAGACCGGGGTGCAGAAGGCCTGCTACGGAGAGCAGAGTTTGAAGACTGGCGTGCAGAATGCCTGTTACATAGAGAAGAGGTTGGAGACTGGGGTGCAGAAGGACTGTTATAGAGAGCAGAGTTTAGAGACTGGGTTGCTGAAAGATCTTACAGAGAGCAGAGGTTGGAGACTGAGGTGTAGAAAAACTGTTACAGAGAGCAGAGTTTGTAGACTGAGGTGCAGAAGGACTGTTATTGTAAGCAGAGGTTGGAAATTGGGGTGCAAAAGGACCTTTATAGAGACCAGAATTTGGAGACTGCGGTATAGAAAAATTGTTACAGAAAGCAGAGGTTGGAGACTTGGGTGCAGAAGAAATGTTACAGAGAGAACAGGTTTGAGACTGAGGTGTAGAAGTATATACACAGAGAACAGAGGTTTGAGACTGGGCTTCAGAAGGACTGATACAGAAAGCAGAGTTTGGAGACTGGGTTGCAGAAGGACAGTTACGGAGAGCGAAGGGTGGAGACTGCGTTTCAGAAGGACTGTTTCAGAGAGCATATGTTGGAGCCTGGGGCGCAGAAGAACTGTTTCAGAGGACAGAATTTGGAGACTGGGGTGCCGCAGGACACTTGCAGAAAGCAGAGGTTAAAGACTGGGTTGGAGAAGGAATGTTACAGAGTGTAGAGTTTGGAAACTGGAGTGCAGAAGAATCATAGAGAGAGCAGAGTTTGGAGACTGGTGCAGAAGGACTGTTGCAGAGAGCAGAGGTTTTAGACTGGGATGCAGAAAGACGGTTACAGAAAGCACAGGTTTGAGACTGGGGTGCAGAAGGATAGATACAGAGTGCAGAGGTTGGAGACTGGGGTTCAGAAGGACTGATATGAAAAGTAGAAGTTAAAGACTGAGTTGCAGAAGGACCGTTACAGAGAGATGAGGTTGGAGACTTCGGTACAGAAGGACTGTTACAGAGAGCAGATGTTGGAGACTGGGGAGAAGAAGGACTGTTACAGAGGACAGAGGTTGGAGACTGGGGTGCCGCAGGACCTTCGAAGAAAGCAGAGGTTACAGACTGGGGTGGAGAAGGAATTTTAGAGACAGAGATTTTGGACCCTGGCGTGCAGAAAGATCTTACAGAGAGCAGAGGTTGGAAATTGTGGTCCAGAAGGACTGTTGCAGAGAGCACACGTTGGAGCCTGAGTTCCAGAAGAATCGTTGCACAGAGAAGAATTTGGAGACTGGAGTTAAAAGGACTGTTGCTGAGAGTAGAATTTAAAAATTGGGGTGCAATGGACTGTTGCAGAGAGCAGAGGTTGGAGAATAAGGTGCAGAAGGATTGTTACGAAGAGCAGAGGTTGGAGACTGAGGTGGAGAAGGATGGTTACAGAGAGCAGAGGTTAGAGACTCGGGTGCAGAAGGAAGGTTACAGAAAGCAGAGGTTGGAGACTGGCGTGCAGAAGGACTGTTGCAGACAGCAGAGGTTGTCGACTGTGGTGCAAAAGGACTGTTGAAGAGAGCAGAGGTTTGAGACTTGTGTGGAGAATAATCATTGCAGAGAGAAGAATTTGGAGACTTGGGTGAGCTGGTCTTTTACAGAGAGCACTGCTTAGAGACTGGGTTGATGAAGGGTCTTACAGAGAGCAGAGGTTGGAGACTGAGGTGCAGGGGACTGTTACTGAGAGCAGTGGTTGGAGACAGGGGTGCAGAAGTTTTTTGCAGAGAGCAGAATTTTCAGACTGAGGTGCAGATAAACTGTTGCAGAAATCAGAGGTTGAAGACTGGGTCCAGTAGGATCATTGCAGAGAGCAGAGTTTGGAGACTGGGGTGCAGAAGACCCGTTACGGAGAGCAGAGGTTGGATGCTGCAATACAGAAGAACTCTTACACAGAGCAGAGTTTGGAGACTGTTGTGCAGAAGGACGGTTACAGAGTGCAGAGTTTAAAAACTGGTTGCAGAAAGATCTTACAGAGATCAGAATTGGGAGACTGAGGTGCAGAAGGATGTTACAGACAGCAGAGGTAGGAGACGGGGTGCAGAAGTTTCGTTTCAGACAGCGAAGTTTTTAGACTAAGGTGCAGAAAGACTGTTGCAGAGAGCAGATTTTGGAGACTGGGGTGCAGAAGGACTGTTGCAGAGAGCAGAGGATGGACACTGGTGTGAAGAAAGACTGTTACAGAGAGCAGAATTTGGAGACTGGGTTTTAGAAGGATCCTACAGAGAGCAGAGTTTGGAGACTGAAGTGCAGAAGGACTGTTACAGAGAGTAGCGGTTGGACACTGAGGTTCAGTAGGACCCTTCAGAGAAGAGAGTTTGGAGACTGATTTGCAGAATGATTGTTACAGAGAGAAGAGTTTGGAGAATGGGTGCAGAAGGTCTGTTTCATAGAGCAGAGGTGGGAGACTGGGGTGCAGAAAGACTGTTGCAGACAGCAGAGGTTGGAGACAGAGGTGCAGAAGGACTCTTAGAGAGAGCAGATGTTAAAGACTGGGGTGCAAAAAAAATGATGCAGAAAGCAGAGATTGGATTCTGGGGTTCATAAAGACCGTTACAGAGAGCAGAAGTTAGAGACTGCAGTACAGAAGGACTGTTGCAGAGAGCAGAGTTTTGAGACTGGGGTGCAGAAGGACTGTTGCAGAGAGTAGATGTTGGATACTGAGGTGCAGAAGTCCTTTTACATGGAGCAGAGGTTGGAGACTGGGGTGTAGGAGGATCGTTGCAAAAAGCAGACCTTTGAGACAGGGGTGCAGAAGGATCTTACAGAGAGGAGAAATTGGAGACTGAGGTGCAGAAGGAGTGTTGCAGAGATCAGAGGTTGGAGACTGGCGTGCTGTAGGATCATTGCAGAGAGCAGAGTTTGGAGTTTCGTGTGCACAAAGATCATTGCAGAGAGAAGAGGTTGGAGACTGCGGTGCAGAAGGCCTGCTACAGAGAGCAGAGTTTGGAGACTGGCGTGCAGAAGGCCTCTTACAGAGAGGAGAGATTGGATACTCGGGTGCAGAAGGACTGTTATAGACAGCAGAGTTTAGAGACTGGGTTGCTAAAGGATCTTACAGAGGGCAGAGGTTGGAGACTGAGGTGCAGGTGGACTGTTACAGAGAGCAGTGTTTGGAGACTGGGGTGCAGAGGATCGTGTAGAAAGCAGAGGATTCAGACTGAAGTTCAGAAGGACGGTTACAGAGAGCAGAGTTTGGAAACTGAGTTGTAGAAGGACTGTTATAGAGAGCAGAGTTTGAAGACTCGCTTGCAGAAGTACTGTTACTGGTAGCAGAGTTGAAAATTGGGGTGCAGAAGGCCCGTTAAAGAGAGCAGAGGTTGGAGAGTGCAGTACAGAAGGACTGTTACTGAGAGCAGAGATTGGAGACTGGTGTGCAGAAGGACTATTACATAGAGCACAGGTTGGAGACTGAGGTGCAGCAGGATAGATACAGAGAACAGAGTTTGGAGACGGGGTTAAAATTGCTGATACAGAAAAAAGAGGTTTGAGACTGGGGTGTAGAAGGACTGTTACAGAGAGCAGATCTCGGAGACTGGGGAGCTGAATGACTGTTGTAGAGGACAGAGGTTGGAGACTGGGGTGAGATGGAATGTTACAGAGATCAGAGTTTGGAAACGGGAGTGCAGGAGGATCTTAAAAAGGGCAGAGGTTGGAGACTGTGGTGCAGAAGGACTGTTGCAGAGAGCAGACATTGGATACTGGGGTCCAGAAATATCGTTGCAGAGAGCAGAGTTTGGAGACTAGGGTGCAGAAGGACTGTTGAAGAGAGCAGATGTTGGAGACTGGGGTGGAAAAAAACAGTTGCAGAGAGCAGCGTTTGGAGACTGTGGTGCAGAAGTACTGTAACAGAGAGTAGAGGTTGGAGACGGGGGTTCACATGGATCTTACAGAGAGCAGAGTTTGGAGACTGGGGTGCAAAAGGACTGTTTGCAGACAGAAGATGTTGGAGACGGGTGAAGAAGCATCGTTGCAGAGAGAAGAGGTTGGAGACTGGGGTGCAGAAAGGCCTTTTACAGAGAGCAGAGTTTGGAGACTGGGTTGCAGAAGTCCTGTTACAGAGATCAGAGGTTGTAGACTGTTGTGCAGCAAGACTGATACAGAATGCAGTGTTTGAAGTCTGTGTTGCAGAAGGATTATAAAGAGAGCAGAGTGTGGAGACTCAGGTGAAGAAGGACTGTTACAGAGAGCAGAAATAGGAGACTGGGGTGCAGAACTGTCGTTGCTGAGAGCAGATCTTTCAGACTGAGATGCAGAAGAACTGTTGCAGAGAGCAGATTTTGGAGACTGGGGTACAGAAAGTCTGTTGCAGAGAGCAGATGTTGTTAACTATGGTGCAGAAGGACTGTTGTAGAGAGCAGAGGTTGGAGACTGGGGTGCAGAAGGACTGTTGCAGAGAGCAGAGGTTGGAGACTGAGGTACTGAAGTCCTGTTCCAGAGAGCAGAGGTTGGAGACTCGGGTACAGATGGACTTTTAAAGAGAGCAGAATTTGAGTACGGGGGTGTAGAAGGATCTTACAAAGAGCAGAATTTGGAGACTGAGGTGCAGAGGACTGTTACAGAGAGCAGAGTTTGGAGACTGGGGTGCAGTAGAATCATTGTAGAGAGCAGAGGTTTGAGACTGGGGTGCAGAAGAATCGTGCAGAGAGCAACGTGTCAGAATGAGGTGCTGAAGGACTGTTACAGAGAGCAGAGGTTGGAGACTGAGGTGTAGAAAGACTGTTACAGAGAGCAGAGTTTGGAGACTGAGGTGCAGAAGGACTGTTACAGAAAGCAGAGGTTGGAAATTGGGGTGCAGAAGGACTGTTATACAGACCAGAGTTTGCAGACTGCAGTATAGAAAAAGTGTTACAGAGAGCAGAGGTTGGAGACTGGGGTGCAGAAGGAATGTTACAGAGAGTACAGTTTGGAGACTGCTGTACAGAAGGACTGTTAGAGGAGAAGATGTTGGAGACTGTGGAGCAGAAGGACTGTTGAAGAGGACAAATCGTGGAAACTGGCGTGCCGCAAGACACATGCAGAAAGCAGAGGTTAAAAACTGGGGTGGAGAAAGAATGTTACAGAGAGCAGAGTTTAGAATCTGGAGTGCAGAGAGATATTACAGAGAGCAGAGGTTGGAGACTTTGGTGCAGAAGGACTGTTAACGAGAGCAGAGTTTGAAGACTGCGGTGCAGAAGGACTGTTGCAGAGAGCAGAGGTTGGAGACTTGGGTGGAGAAGGACTGTTGCAGAGAGCAGAGGTTGTAGACTGGAGTGCAGGAGGACTGTTGCAGAGAGCAGATCGGAGACTGAGATGCAGAAGTCCTGTTACAAAGAGCAGAGGTTGGAGACTGAAGTGCAGGAGGATTGTTACAGAGAAAAGAATTTTAAGACTTGGGTGCAGAAGGACTGTTGCAGAAAGCAGAGGTTGGAGACTGCGGTGCAGAAGCACTGTTTCAGAGAGCAGAGGTTTGAGACTGGGGTGCAGAAGGACTGTTACGAAGAGCAGAGGTTGGAGACTGAGGTGCAGAAAAACTGATACAGACAGCAGAGATTAGAGTTTTCGGTGCAGAAAGACCGTTACAGAGAGAAGAAGTTGGAGACTGAGGTGCAGAAGGACTCTTACATAGAAAAGAGTTTTAAGACTGAGGTGCAGAAGGATAGATACAGAGAACAGAGGTTGTAGACTGGGGTTCAGACAGACTGATACAGAAAGCAGAGGTTGGAGACTGGGGTGTAGAAGGACCGTTACAAAAAGCAGAGGTTGGAAACTGCGGTACAGAAGGACTGTTACGTAGAGCACATCTCAGAATCTGGGGAGCAGAAGGACTGTTGCAGAGAGCAGATGTTGGTAACTAAGGTGCAGAAGGACTGTTGTAGAGAGCACAGTTTGGAGACTGACGTGCGGAAGTCCTGTTACAGAGAGCAGATGTCGGAGACATGGGTGCAAAAGGATTCTTACAGAGAGCTGAGTTTGGATACAGGGCTGCAGAAGCATCTTACAGAGGTCAGAATTTGGCGACTGAGGTCCAGAAGGACTGTAGCAGAGAGTAGAGTTTGGAGATTGAGGTGCAAAAGGCCTGTTAAAGAGAGCAGAGTTTGGAGACTGGGGTGCAGAAAAACTGTTACAGAGAGCAGAGTTTTTAGACGAGGTTGCACAAGGATCTTACAGAGAGGAGTGTTTGTAGACCAAGGTGCAGCAGGACTTTTACAGAGAGCAGAGGTTGGAGACTAGGGTGAACAATGATCGTTGCAGAGAACAGAGTTTTCAGACTGAAGTGCAGAATGAATTTGCAGAGTGCACATGTTGAAGACTGGGGTGCAGAAGGACTGTTGCAGAGAGCAGAGGTTTGAGACAGGGGTGCAGAAGGATCGTTTTAGAGAGCAGAGGTTGGGGACAGAGGTGCAGAAGGATTGTTAAAGAAAACAGACATCAGAGACTGGGGTGCAGAAGGCCTTTTACGGAGAGCAGAGTTTGGAGCAGGGGTACAGAAGTACTTTTACAGTGAGTAGAGTTTGGAGAATGAGGTGCAGAAGGACCGTTGCAGAGAGCAGAGGTTGGATACCGAGGTGCAGAAGGATTGTTACAGAGAGCGGAGGTTGGAGACTGGGTTGCAGAAGGATTGTTAATGAAAACAGACATCGGAGACTGGGGTGCAGAAGGCCTTTTACAGAGAGCAGAGTTTGGAGCAGGGGTGCAGAAGTACTTTTACAGTGAGTAGAGTTTGGAGAATGAGGTGCAGAAGGACCGTTGCAGAGAGCAGAGGTTGGATACTGAGGTGCAGAAGGATTGTTACAGAGAGCGAAGGTTGGAGACTGGGTTGCAGAGAGACTGCTGCAGAGAGCAGAGGCTGGACATGGGGTGTAGAAGGACCTTTACAGAGAGCATATTTTGGAATCTGCACTACAGGAGGACTGTGACAGACAACAGGGTTTGGAGACTGGTGTGGAGAGGGCCTGTTTCAGAGTGCAGACCTTGGTGACTGGGGTGCAGAAAAACTTTTGCAGAGAGCTGGTGTTGGAGACTGGGGTGCAGAAGAACTGTCACAGAGAGCAGAGTTTGGAGACTGAGGTGCAGAAGGAATGTTGCAGAAAGCAGAGGTTGGAAACTGTGGGGCAGAAAGAATGATACAGAAATAAGAGGTTGGGGACTGTGGTGCAGAAGGACCATTACAGAGAGCAGAGGTTGGTGACTGTGGTACAGAAGCACTGTTACAGAGAGCAGAGGTTGGAGACTGGGGAGCAGAAAGACTGTTACAGATATCAGAGGTTGGAGACTAGGGAGCAGCAGGACTTTTACAGAGAGAAGAGGTTGGAGGCTGCAGTGCAGAAGCACTGTTACAGAGAGACGATTTTGGAGACTGAGGTGCAGAAGGACTGTTACAGAAAGCAGAGTTTGGAGACTGGGGTGCACAAGGATTGTTGTAGAGAGCAGAGTTTTCAGAATAAGGTTCAGAAGGACTGTTGCAGAGCACAGATGTTGGAGACTGGGGTTTCGAAGGACTTTTGCAGAGAACAGAGTTTGGGGAATTGGGTGCAAAAGGATCGTTGCAGAGAGCAGAGGTTTGAGACTGGGGTGCAGAATTATTGTTATAGAGAGAAGAGTTTGGAGACTGGGGTGCACAAGGACTGTTACAGATAGCAGAGTTTGGAGACTGGGGTTTAGAAGGACTGTTACAGAAAGCAGAGGTTTGAGACCTGGGTGCAGAAGGACCCTTACAAAGAGCAGATTTTGGAGACTGCACTACAGGAGAACTTTTAAAGAGAGCAGAGGTTGGAGGCTGGCGTGTGTAAGGACTATTTCAGAGTGCAGACCTTGGAGACTGGAGTGCAGAAGAACTGTTGCAGAGAGAAGAGTTTAAAGACTGGGGTGCAGAAGAACTGTCGCAGAGAGCAGAGGTTGGAGACTGAGGTGCAGAAGGAATGTTGAAGAGAGCAGAGGTTACAAACTGTGGTGCAGAACGAATGATACAGAAAGAAGAGGTTGGAGACTGTGGTGCAGAAAAAAAGTTACAGAGAGCAGAGGTTGTGGATGCGGTACAGAAGGAATGTTACAGAGAGCAGATTTGGAGATTGGGGAGCAGAAGGACTGTTACAGAGAGCAGAGGTTGGAGACTGGGGAGCAGAAAGAATGTTACAGAGAGCAGATTTGGAAACTGGGGTGCAGAAGGATCTTACAGAGAGCGCAGATTGGAGGCTGGGGTGCAGAAGCACTGTTACAGAGAGCTGATTTTGGAGATTGAGGTGCAAAGGGACTATTACAGAAAGCAGATTTTGGAGACTGGGGTGCACAGAGATCGTTGCAGAGAGCAGAGTTTTCAGACTGAGCTTCAGAAGGACTGTTGCAGAGAGCAGATGTTAGAGACTGGGGTGCAGAAGGACTTTTGCAGAGAGCAGAGTTTGGAGAATGGGGTGCAAAAGAATCGTTGCAGAGAGCAGAGGTTGGAGACTGGGTTTCAGAAGTATTGTTACAGAGAGCAGAGGATGGAGACTGTGGTGCTGAAGGACCCTTACACAGAGCAGAGTTTGGAGACTGCGGGAAAGAAGGACTGTTACAGAGACCAGAGGTTGGAGACTGGTAAAGAACGAGTGTTTCAGAGAGCAGAGGTTGGAGACTACGGAGCAGAAGGACAATATTACAGAGAGCAGAGTTGTGAAACAGGGGTGCAGTAGGATTTTACAGAGAGCAGAGGTTGGAGACTGAGGTGCAGAAAGACTTTTACAGAAAGTAGAGTTTAAAGTCTGGGGTGCACAAAGATCGTTGCAGAGTGCAGAGTTGTCAGACTGAGGTGCAGAAGAACTGTTGTAGGGAGCAGATTTTGGAGACTGGGTTGCAGAACGACTTTTGCATAGAGCAGAGTTTGGAGACTGGTGTGCAGAAAGATTGTTACAGAGAGCAGAGTTTGGAGACTTTGGTGGAGAAGGACTATTGCAGAGATCAGAGTTTGGTAACTGATGTGAAGAAGGACTGTTACAGAGAACAGAAGTTTAACCCTGGGCTACAGTAGGACTATTGCAGAGAGCAGAATTTGGAGACTTGGGTTTAGAAGGACTGTTGCAGAAAGCAGAGGTTGGAGACTGGGGTGCAGAAGGATCATTGGAGAGAACAGAGTTTTCAGACTGAAGTGCTTATTGACTGTTTCAGATAGCAGAGATTGGAGATATGGGTGCAAAAGGACTGTTGCATAGAGCACATGTTGGATACTGGGGTGCAGAAGGATCGTTGCAGAGAGCAGATGTTGGAGACTGGGGTGCAGAAGGACTGTTGAAGAGAGCAGAAGTTGGAGACTGGTGTGCACAAGGATCGTTGCAGATAGCAGAATGTTGAGACTGGGGTGCAGAAGCACTGTTACAGAGAGTAGACTTTCGAAACTGAGGTGCAGATGGATCATTGCAGAGAGCTGAGTTTAGAAACTGAGGTGCAAAAGGACTGTTACAGAGAGCAGAGGTTGGAGACTGGGGTGCAGAAGGATCCTTGTAGAGAACAGAGTTTTCAGACTGACTTGCAGAAGAACTCCTAAAAAGAGCAGAGTTTATAGACAAAGTTGAACAAGAATCTTACTGAGAGCAGAGGTTGTAGAGCGAGGTGCAGCAGGACTGTTATAGAAAGCAGATGTTGGAGACTGGGGTGCAGAAGGAGCCTTGTAGAGAACAGAGTTTTTAGACTGAGGTGCAGAAGGACTTTTGCAGAGAGCACATGTTGAAGACTGGGGTGCAGAAGGACTGTTGCATAGAGCAGATGTTGGACACTGGGGTGCAGAAGGATCATTGTAGAGAGCACAATTTTGAGACTGGGGAGCAGAAAGATTTTTATAGACAACAGAGTTAGGAGACTGGGGTGCAGAAGGCCTGTTACAGAGAGTAGAGTATGGAGAAGGTGTTCAGAAGTACTTTTACATGCAGTAGTTTTTGGAGACTGAGGTGCAAAAGGACCATTGCAGAGAACAGAGGTTGGAGACTGAGGTGCAGAAGGATTGTTACATAGAACAGAGGTTGGAGACTGGGATGCAGAGGGACTTTTGTAGAGAAAAGAGGCTGGACACTGGGGTGTATAAGGACTGTTGCTGAGAGCACAGGTTCAGATTGGGGTGCAGAACGACTGTTGCAGAGAGCAGAGGTTCGAGACTGGGTTACAGTAGGATTGTTACAGAGGAAGAGGTTGGAGATTTGGTGCAGAAGGGCTGTTGCAGAGAGCAGATGTTGGAGACTGGGATGCAGAAGAACTGTTGCAGATAGCAGAGGTTGGAAAGTGGGGTTAAAAAAAAACTGTTGCAGCGAGCAGGTTTTGGAGACTTGGGTGCAGAGGGACTGTTGTAGAGAGAAGAGGCTGGACACTGGGGTGTATAAGGACTGTTGCTGAGAGCACAGGTTAAGATTGGGGTGCAGAACGACTGTTGCAGAGAGCAGAGGTTCGAGACTGGGTTACAGTAGGACTGTTACAGAGGAAGAGGTTGGAGATTTGGTGCAGAAGGACTGTTGCAGAGAGCAGATGTTGGAGACTGGGATGCAGAAAAACTGTTGCAGATAGCAGAGGTTGGAAACTGGGGTTAAGAAGGACTGTTGCAGCGAGCAGTTGTTGGAGACTTGGGTGCAGAAGGACTTTTGCAGAGAATAGAATTTGGAGGCTGAGGTGCAGAAGCACTGTTACAGAGAGCAGAGGTTGGAGAAAAAGGTGCAAAAGGCCTGTTACAGAGAGCAGAGGTTGGAGACTGGGGTGCAGAAAAACTCTTACAGAAAGCAGGGTTTGCAGATAGGGTTGCAGAAAGAACTTACAGAGAGCAGAGGTTGGAGACTGAGGTACTGCAGGACTGTTACAGAGAGCACAGGTTGGAGACTGGGGTGCAGAAGACTCTTACAGAAAGCAGGGTTTGGATATAGGGTTGCAGAAAGATCTTACAGAGAGCAGAGGTTGGAGACTGAGGTACAGCAGTACTGTTAAAGAGAGCAGAGGTTGGACACTGGGGTGCAGAAGGATCGTTGCAGAGAAAAGAGTTTTCAGACTGAGGTGCAGAAGTACTGTTGCAGAGAGCAGAGTTTGGACACTGAGGTTTAGAAGAACTGTTACAGAAAACATAGTTTGGATACTGGGGTGAAGAAGAACCGTTACAGAGAGGGGATTTTGGATACTTCACTACTGGAGGACTGTTACAGGGAGCAGAGGTTGGAGACTGGTGTGGAGAAGGACTGTTGCAGAGAGCAGAGGATGGAAACTGGGGTTGGGAAGGATCGTTGTAGAGAGCAGAGTATTGAGACTGGTGTGCAGAAGGACTGTTACAGAGAACAGAGTTTGGAGAAGGGGAGCAGAAGGACTGTTACAGAGGGCAGAGTTTCGAGACTGAGGTCAAACAGGAGTATTAAAGAGAGCAGAGTTTGGAGACTGGGGTGCAGAAAAATCATTGCAGAGAACAGCGTTTTCAGACTGAGGTGCAGAAGAACTGTTACAGAGAGCAGAGGTTGGAGATTGCAGTACAGAAGGACTGTTTCAGAGTGCAGAGTTTGGAGACTGGGGTGCACAAGGATCATTGCAGAGAGCAGAGTTTTCAGACTGAGGTGCAGAAGGACTGTTTCAGAGAGCAGAGGTTGGAGACTGGGGTGCAAAAGGATTGTGGCAGGGAGAAGTGGTTGGATACTGAGGTGCTTAAGGACTCTTGCAGACAACAGAGGTTGGAGAATGGGGTGCAGAAGGACCGTTGCAGAGAGCAGAGTTTGGAGACTGCTGTACAGAACGACAGTTACAGAGAGCAGAGGTTGAAAACTCTGGTACAGAAGGACTGTTTCAGAGACCTGGGGTTGGAGACTGGGGAGCAGAACGACTGTTACAGAGAGCAGAAGTTGGAGACTGGGTACCAGAAGGACTGTTACAGAGAGCAGAGTTTGGAAACCTGGGTGCAGAAGGATCTTACAGAGAGCAGAGGTTGGTGACGGGGGTGGAGAAAGACTGTTACAGATAGCAGAGGTTGGAGAATGACGTGCACAAAGACTGTTACAGAAAGCAGAGTTTGGAGACTGAGGTGTACAAGGATCGTTGCAGAGAGCAGAGTTTTCAGACTGAGGTGCAGAAGGACTGTTGCAGAGAACAGAGGTTGTAGACTGGGTGCAGAAGGACTGTTGCAGAGAGCAGAGGTTGGATACTGGGGTTTAGAAGGACTGTTGCAGAGAGCAGAAGTTGGAGACTGAGGTGCAGAAGGACTGTTGCAGAGAGCAGAGTTTTGAGACAGGGTTGCAGAAGCATCTTACAGAGAGCGGAGTTTGGAGACTGAGGTGCAACTGGACTGTTAGAAAGAGCAGGATTTGGAAACTGGGTGCAGAAGGATCGTCGAAAAGGGCAGAGTGTGGAGACTGGGTTGCAGAAGGATCTTAAAGAGATCAGAGTTTGAAGACTGAGGTGCAGAAGGCATGTTACAGACATTAGACGTTACAGACTGAGTGCAGAAGGACCATTGCAGAGAGCAGCGGTTGGAGACTGGGGTGTAGAAGGACTGTTGCAGGTAGCAGGTGTTGGAGACTTGGGTGCAGGACGACTATTGCAGAGAGAATAGTTTGGAGACTGAGGAACAGAACGACTGTCACAGAGAGTAGAGGTTGGAGACTAGGGTGTAGGAGGACTAATACAGAAACAGAGGTTGGAGTCTGGTGTGTAAAAGGACCGTTACAGAAAGCAAATTTTGGAAACTGCAATACAAAAGGACTGTTAGAGAGAGCAGATGTTGCAGACTGTGGAGTAGAAGAACTGTTGCAGAGAGTTGGAGACTTGGCTGCAGAAGAACTGTCGCATAGAGCAGAAGTTGGAGACTGAGGTGCAGTAAGAATGTTAAGAGATCAGAGTTTGGAGACTGGGGTGCAGAAGTACTTATACAGAAAGAAGAGGTTGGAGACTGTGGTGCAGAATTAAGGTTACAGAGAGAAGAGATTGGAGACTGCAGTACAGAAGGACTGGTACAGACAGCAGCGTTTAAAGACTAGGGTAAAGAAGGACTGTTGCAGAGAGCAGATGTTGGAGTCTTTGGTTCAGAAGGACTGTTGGAGAGAGAAGAGGTTAGAAAATGGGGTGCAGAATTAAGGTTGCAGAGAGCAGAGGTTGGAGACAGAGGTTCAGAAGGACTGGTACAGACAGCAGAGGTTGAAAACTGTTGTGCAGAAGGACTGATACAGAAATCAGATGTTTGAGACTGTGGTACAGAAGGACTGTTGCAGAGAGCAGAGGTTGGAGCCTGAGGTGAGGAAGGATCCTTGCATAGAGAAGAGGTTGAATACTGGGGTCCAGAAGGCCTGTTATAGAGAGCAGAGAATCAAGACCGGGGTGCGGAAGGCCTGTTACAGAGAGCAGACATTGGAGCCTGGGATGCGGAAAGACTGTTACAGATAGCACAATTTCGAGACTGGGTTGCAGAAGAATCTTACAGAGAGCATTTTGGAGACTGAAGTTCAGAAGGACTGTTACAGAGAGCAAAGTTTGGAAACTCGGGTGCAGAAGGATTTTTGCAAAGAGCAGAGTTTTCAGACTGAGGTGCAGAAGGACTGTTATAGAGAGCAGATGTAGGATCCTGGGGTGCAGAAGGACTGTTACAGAGAGCAGAGTTTCGAGACTAGGGTGCAGAAGGCCTGTTACAGAGAGCAGAGGTTGGAGACTGGGGTGCAGAAGGACTGTTACAGATAGCACAGTTTGAAGACTGGGGTGCAGAAGGATCGTTGCAGAGAGCCGAGGATTCAGAATGAGGCACAGAAGGACTTTTACAGAGAGCACAGTTTGAAGTCTGAGATGTAGAACGACTGTTACAGAAACCAGAGGTTTGTCAATTGGTGAGCAGAAGGACCATTACAAAGAGAAGAGGTTGGAGACTGCAATACAAAAGGACTGTTACAGAGAGCAGAGTTTGGAGAATGGGTAGAAGAAGGATCGTTGCAGAGAGCAGATGTTTGAGACTGGGTTGCAGAAGTTCCGTTACAGAGAGCAGAGGTTGGAGATTGTGGTGCAGAAGAACTGCACAGAGAGCAGAGTTTGGAGACTGGGGTGCAGAAGGATTGTTACAGAGAGCAGAGTTTGGAGACTGGGGTGCATAAGGCCTGTTACAGAGAGCAGATGTTGGTGACTGAGGTACAGAAGGACTGTTATAGAGAGTAGAGGTTGGAGACTGAGGTACAGAAAGATTGGTACAGAGAGCAGAGGTTGGAGATTGAGGTGCAGAAGGACTGTTACAGAGAGCAGATGTTGGAGACTGGGGTACAGAAGGATCATTGCAGAGAGCAGAGGTTGGAAACTGAGGTGCAGAAAGATTATTGCAGAGAGCAGAGGTGTGAAAATGAGGTGCAGAAGGATCTTTACAGAGAGCAGAGGTTGGAGACTGGGGTCAGAAGGACAGTTACGGAGACCACAGGTTGGAGACTGGGGTGCAGAAGGATCGCTGTAGAGAGCAGAGGTTCGAAACTGAGGTGCAGAAGGATCGTTTCAGAGAGTAGAGTTTGGAGACTCAGGGGCAGAAGGATCGTTACAGAGAGCAGAGGTTGTAGACTGGGTTGCAGAATGACAGTTACAGATAGCACAGTTTGGAGATCTGAGTGTAGAAGAAATGTTGCAGAGAGCAGAGGTTGGAGACAGGGGTGCAGAAGGACTGTTGCAGAGAGTAGAGGTTGGAGATATAGGTGCAGAAGGACTGATACAGAGAGCAGATGTTGAAGACTGGGGTGCAGAAAGACTGGGGTACAGAATGATTGTTGCAGGGAGCAGAGGTTGGAGCCTGGGGTGTAGAAGGACTGTTACAGAGATCAGAGTTTGGAGATTGGTGTGCAGAAGGATCTTACAGAGAGCAGAGCCGGGAGAGTGGGGTGCAGAAGAACTGGTGCACAGAGAAGAGGTTGGAGACTGGTGTGCAGAAGGACTGTTACAGAGAGCAGAGTTTGGAGACTGGGTGGCAGTAGGAACTTACATAGAGCACAGTTTGGAGACTGAGGTGCAGAAGAAATGTTACCGAGAGCATTGGTTGGAGATTGGGATGCAGAAGGATTTTTGCAGGGAGCAGAGTTTGGAGACTGATATGCTGAAGTACTCTAGTAGACAACATAGGTTGGAGAATGGGGTGCAGATGTTGGAGACTGGGATTCAGAAGAACTGTTGCAGAGAGCAGAGTTTGGAGACTGGGGTGCAGAAGAACTGTGGCAGAGAGAAGACGTTGGAGACTGAGGTGCAGAAAGAATGTTACAGAGAGCAAAGGTTGGAGACTATGGTGCAGAATTACTGATACAGAAAGCAGCGGTTGAGACTGGGGTGCAGAAGAACCGTTACAGAGAGCAGAGTTTGAAGACTGTGTTACAGAAGGACTGTTGTAGAGACCAGAGGTTAGAGAATGGGGTGCAGAAAGACTGTTACAGAGAGCAGAGGTTAGAGAATGGGGTGCACAAGTAAGGTTGCAGAGTTCAGAGGTTGGAGACAGAGGTGCAGAAGGACAGCAACAGAGAGCAGATGTTGGAGACTGGGGTGCATAAGGATCGTTGCAGAGAGCAGAGGTTGGAGACGGAGGTGCAGAAAAATAGTTACAGAGAGTAGAGGTTGGAGACTGGGGTGAAGAAGGATCATTGAAGAGAGCAGAAGTTGGATACTGAGTTGCAGAAGAATCATTGAAGACAGCAGAGGTGGAGACTGGGTTGCAGAAGGATCGTTACAGAGAGAAGAGGTTGGAGACTGGGATGCAGAAGGACTGTTGCAGAGAGCAGAGGTTGGAGATTGAGATGCAGAAGGACTGTTACACAGAGCAGATGTTGGAGACTCCGGTGAAGAATTATGATACAGAAAGCAGAGGTGTGAAACTGGGGTGCAGAAGCACCGTTACCTAGAGCAGAGGTTGCAGACTGGCGTGCAGAAGGACTGTTTAAGAGAGCAGAGTTTGGAGACTGGGGTGCATAAGGCCTGCAACAGAGAACAGAGGTTGGAAACTGGGTTGCAGAAGGACTGTTATGGAGAGCAGAGTTTTGAGGCTGGGTTGCAGAAGGATCTTACAGAGAGCAGTGGTTGGTGACTGTGGGGAAGGATGAATATAACAGAGAGCAGTGATTGGAGACTGGGGTGCAGAAGGATTGTGCAGAGAGCAGAGGTGCAGAAGGACTGTAAAAGAGAGCAGAGGTTGGAGACTGATGTGCATCAGGACTGTTACAGTGAGCAGAGTTTGGTGACTGAGGTGCAGAAGGACTATTACAGAAAGCAGAGGTCGGAAATTAGGGTAGAGTGACCGTTACAGAGAGCAGAGGTTGGAGACTGCGATATAGAAAGACTGTAACAGAGAGCAGAAGTTGGTTATGGTGCAGAAGGACGGTTACGGAGAGCAGAGGTTAGAGACTGGGGTGCAGAAGGATTGTTACAGAGAGCAGAGGTTGGAGACTGGGGTGCAGAAAAACTGTTACACAGAGCAGAGGTTGAAGACCGTGGTGTAGAAGAACTGTTGCAGAGAGCAGAATTTTAAGACTGAGGTGCAGAAGGACTGTTGAGGAGAGGAGATGTTGGAGACTGGGCTTCAGAAGGATAGTTGCAGAGAGCAGAGTTTGGAGACTGAGGTTCAAAAAGACTGTTACAGAGAGCAGAGGTTGGTGACTGGGGTTCAGAAGGCCTGTAACGGAGAGAATAGTGTGGAGAAGGGCTCTAGAATGACTGTTACAGATATCAGAGTTTGGTGACTGGGTTGAAGAAGGATCTAACAGAGAGCAGATGTTAGAAACCCAGGTGAAGAAGGACTGTTACAGAGAGTAGAGGTTGGAGACTGAGGTACAAAAGGATCGTATCAGAGAACAGCATTTTAAGACTGAGTTGCAGAAGGACATTTGCAGAGACCGCAGGTTGGAGACTGGGGTGCAGAAGTACTGTTGCAGAGAGCAGAGGTTGGAGACTGGGGTGTAGAAGACTTCTTATAGAGAACAGACTTTGGAGACTGGGGAAAAAAAGGCCTGTTACAGAGAGGAGAGTTACGAGAAGTTGTGCAGAAGGACTGTTAGAGAGGGCAGAGTTGGGAGACTGGGTTGAAGAAGGATCTTACAGAGAGCAGATGTTGGAGACTGAGGTGTAGAATGATCATTGCAGAGAGAAGCGTTTGGAGACGGGGGTGCAGAAGGCCTGTTACAGAGAGCAGAGTGTGGAGACTGGGGTGCCGAAGGCCTGTTAAAGAAAGCAGAGATAGAAGACTGGCGTGCAGAAGAACTGTTATAGAGAGCAAGGTTAGGAGACTGGGTGGCAAAAGTATCTTACAGAGAGCAGAGTTTGGAGACTTAGGTGAAGGTGGACTGTTACAGAGAGCAGTGGTTGGAGACTGGGGTGCAGAATGATCGTGCAGAGAGCAGAGGTGTCATACTGAGGTGCAGATGGACTGTTACAGAGAGCAGAGGTTGAAGACTGAGGTGTAGAAGGACTGTTACAGAGAGCAGAATTTGGAGACTGAGGTGCAGAAGGACTGTTACAGAAAGCAGAGGTTGGAAATCGGGGTGCAAAAAGACACTAAGAAAGACCAGAGTTTGGAGACTGTGGTATAGAAAAACTGTAACAGATAGCAGAGGTTTGAGACTGGAGTTCAGAAGGACTGATACAGAAAGCAGTGTTTGGGGACTGGGGTTCAGAAGAACCGTTACAGAGAGCAGAGGTTGGAGACTGCGGTACAGAAGGACTGTTACAGAGAGCAGATGTTGGAGACTGGGGAGCAGAAAGACTGTTGCATAGGACAGAGTTTGGAGACTGGGGTGTTGCAGGACATTTGAAGAAAGCATGTTTTAAAGAATGAGGTGGAGAAGGAATGTTACAGAGAGCAGAGTTTGGATACTGGAGTGCAGAAGGATCTTACAGAGAGCAGAGGTTGAATACTTTGGTGCAGAAGAATTGTTGACGAGAGCAGAGGTTAGAGATTGGGGTGAAGAAGGACTTTTGCAGAGAGCCGAGGTTGGAGACTGGGGTGCAGAAGGACTGTTGCAGAGAGCAGAGTTTGGAGACTGGAGTGCAGAAAGACTGTTGCGCAGAGCAGAGTTTGGAGACTTGGCATGCAGAAGTCTTGTTACATAGAGCAGAGGTTGGATACTGAGGGGCAGAAGGATTGTTACAGAGAGCAGAGTTTGCAGACTGGGGTGCAGAAGGACTGTTGCGGAGAGAAGAGGTTGGAGACTGGGGTGTAGAAGGACTGTTGCAGAGAGCAGAGTTTGGAGACTGGGGTGCAGAAGGACTGTTGCAGAGAGCAGAGATTGGATACTGAGGTGCAGAAAGACTCTTAGAGAGAGCAGAATTTGGAGACTAGGGTGCAGAAGGACTGAAACAGAAAGCAGAGTTTGAAGTCTGTGCTGCAGAAAGACCTTTAGAGAGAGCAGAGTTTGAAGACTGCAGTATAGAAAGACTGTTGCATAGAGAAGAGGTTGGAGACTGAGGTGCAGAAGGATAGATACAGAGAACAGAGGTTGAAGACTGGAGTTAAGAAAGATTGATACAGAAAGGAGAGTTTGGAGACTGGGGTGTAGAAGGACTGTTACAGAGAGCAGAGTTTGGGGACTCAGGTGCAGAAGAACTGTTACAGGAAGCAGAGTTTTGAAATTGGGGTGCAGAAGGACTTTTACAGAGAGTAGATGTTCGAGACTGTGGTATATGACTGTTATCCATAGTAGATGTTAGAGACTTGGGTGCAGAAGGACTCTTACATAGAGCACAGGTTAGAGACTGAGGTGCAGAAGGACAGATACAGAGAAAAGACGTTGGAGACTGGGTTCAGAAAGATTTATACAAAAAGTAGAGGTTGGAGACTGGGGTGGAGAAGGACCGTTATGAAGAACAGAGGTTGGAGACTGCTGTACAGAAAAACTGTTACAGACAGCAGATGTTTGAGAATAGGGAGCAGAAGGACTGTTGCGAAGGACAGAGTTTGGAAACTGGGTTGGAGAAGGAATGTTACAGGAAGAAGAGTTTGGAAACTGGAGTGCAGATAGATTTTACAGAGAGCAGAGGTTGAAGACTGTTGTGCAGAAAAACTGTTGCAGAGAGCAGACATTGGAGACTGGGGTCCAGAAAAATCATTGCAGAGAGCAGAGTTTGGAGACTGGGTTGAAGAAGGACTGTTACAGAGAGAAGAGTTTGGATAATTGTGTGAGGCAGGACTGTTGCAGACAGCAGATGTTGGAGACTGGGGTTGAGAAGAATCGTTGAAGAGAGAAGAGATTGGAGACTGTTGTGCAGAATGACTTTTACAGAGTGCAGAGTTTAAAGACTTGGTTGCAAAAAGATCTTACAGAGAGCAGAGTTGGGAGACTGAGGTGCAGAAAGACTGTTACAGAGAGCAGAGGTTGGATACTGGGGTGCAGAAGCATCTTACAGAGAACAGAATTTGGACACTGAGGTGCAGAAGGACTGTTGCAGAGATCAGAGGTTGGAGAATAGGGTGCAGTTGGATCATTGCAGAGAGCTCATGTTGGAGACTGAGGTGCAGAAGGATCGTTGCAGAGAGCAGATTTTGGAGACGGGGGTTCAGAAGGCCTGCTACAGAGAGAAGAGTATGGAGACTGGCTTGCAGAAGGCCTGTTACAGAGAGGAGAGGTTGGAGACTGAGGTGCAGGTGGACTGTTACAGAGAGCAGTGTTTGGAGACTGGGGTGCAGAAGGATCGTGCAGAGAGCAGAGTTGTCAGACTGAGGTGAAGAAGGACTGTTACAGAGAGCAGAGGTTGGAGACTGAGGTGTAGTAGGACTGTTACAGAAAGCAGAAGTTGGAAATTGGGGTGCAGAAGGACCGTTACAGAGACCAGAGTTTGAACACTGCGGCATAGAAAAACTGTTAAAGAGAGCAGAGTTTGGAGACTGGGGTGCAGAAGGAATGTTACAGAGAGCACAGGTTGGAGACTGAGGTGCAGAAGGATAGATACAGACAGCAGAGGTTTGAGACTGGGGTTAAAAGGAACATTACAGAGAGCAGATGATGGAGACTGGGGAGCAAAATGACTATTGCAAAGGATAGAGTTTGGAGTCTGGGGTGCCGCAGGACGCTTGAAGAAAGCAGAAGTTAAATACTGGGGTGAAGAAGGAATGTTATAGAGAGAAGAATTTGGAAACTGGAGTGCAGAAGGATCTTACAGAGAGCAGAGTTTGGAGACTGTGGTGCAAAAGGACTCTTGCAAAGAGCAAAGATTGGAGACTGAGGTGCAGAAGTCTCTTACAGAGAGCAGAAAGGGGTGCAGAAGTATCTTACAGAGAGCAGAATTTGTAGACTGAGGTGCAGAAGGAGTATTATAGAGATCAGAGTTTGGAGACTTGGGTGCAGTAGGATCATTGCAGAGAGCAGAGTTTAAAGTTGGGGTGCAGAAGGATTTTTGCAGAGAGCAAAGTTTGGAGGCTGGCGTGCAGAAGGCCAGTTACAGATAAAAGAGTTTGGAGACTGGGGTGCAGAAGGACTGTTATACAGAGCAGTGTTTGGAGACTGGTTTGCTGAAGGATCTTACAGAGAGCAAAGGTTGGAGACTGAGGTGCAGGTGGACTGTTACAGAGAGCAGAGGTTTGAGACTGAGGTGTAGAAGGACTGTTATAGAGAGGAGAGTTCGGAGACTCAGGTGCAGAAGGACTGTTACAGAAAGCAGAGTTTCGAAATTGGGCTGCACAAGGACCATTAGAGAGCCGAGGTTGGAGACTGCGGTATAGGTCTATTACCGAGAGCAGAGGTTCGAGACTGGTGTGCAGAAGGACTCTTACATAGAGCACAGGTTGGAGATTGAGGTGCAGAAGGATAGATACAGAGAACAGAGGTTGGAGACTGGGGTTCAGACAGACTGATACAGAAAGCAGAGATGAAGACTGGGGTGTAGAATGATCGTTACAAAGAGCAGAGGTTGGAGACTGTGGTACAGAAAGACTGTTACAGAGAGCAGATCTCGGAGTCTCGGGAGCAGAAAAACTGTTGCAGAGGACAGACGTTGGAGACTGGGGTGGAGAAGGATTGTTACAGAGAGCAGAGTTTGGAAACTGGAGTGCAAAAAGATGTGACAGAGAGCAGAGGTTGGAGACTGTGGTGTAGAAGGACTGTTGCAAAGAGCAGACATTGGAGACTGAGTTGCAGAAGGACTGTTAGAGAGAGCAGAATTTTGAGACTGGGGTGCAGAAGGACTGTTACAGAGAGTAGAGTTTGGAGACTGGGGTTTAGATGGATCTTACAGAGAGCAGAGTTTGGAGACTGGGGTTCAAAAGGAGTGTTGCAGAGATCAAATGTTGGAAACTGGGGTGGAGAAGAATCGTTGCAGAGAGAAGAGGTTGGAGACTTGGGTGCAGAATGTCTGTTACAGAGAGCAGAGGTCTGAGACTGTTGTGCAGAAGGACTGTTACAGAGTGCAGAGTTTAAAGACTGGGTTGCAGAAAAATCTTACATAGAGCAGAGTTGGGAGACTGGGTTGCTAAAGGATCTTACAGAGAGCAGAGGTTGGAGACTGAGGTGCAGGTGGACTGTTACAGAGAGGAGTGTTTGGAGACTGGGGTGCAGAAGGATCATTAAGAGAGCAGAGGTGTTAGACTGAGGTTCAGTAGGACTGTTACAGAGAGCAGAGGTTGGAGACTGAGGTGTAGAAGCACTGTTACAGAGAGCAGAGTTTGGAGACTGAGGTGCAGAAGGACTGTTACAGAAAGCAGAGGTTGGAAATTGAGGTGCAAAAGGACCGTTACAGAGACCAGGCTTTGGAGACTGTGGTATAGAAAAACTGTTACAGAGAGCAGAGGTTGGAGACTGGGGTGCAGAAGGAATGTTACAGAGAGCACAGGTTGGAGAATGAAGTGCAGAAGAATAGATACAGAGAGCAGAGGTTTGAGACTGAGGTTCAAAAGGACTGATCCAGAAAGCAGAGTTTGGAGACTGGGGTGTTTAAAGACTGTTACAGAGAGCAGAGGTTGGAGACTAGGGAGCACAAGGACTGTTGCAGAGGACAGAGGTTGGAGACTGGGGTGCCACAGGACACTTGCAGAAGGCGGAGTTTAAAGACTGGGGTGGAGAAGGAATGTAACAGAGAGCAGAGTTTTGAAACTGGAGTGCAGAAGGATCTTACATAGAGAAAAGTTTGGAGACTGTGGTGCAGAAGGTTTGTTACAGAGAGCAGAGGTTGAAAACTTGGGTCCATAAGAATCGTTGCAGACAGGAGAGTTTGGAGATTGGGGTTCAGAAAGACTGTTGCAGAGAGTAGAGGTTGGACATGAGGTGCAAAAGGACTGTTGCAGAGAGCAGAGGTTGGAATCTGATTTGTAGAAAGACTCTTACAGAGAGCAGAGTATGGAGACTGGGGTGCAGAAGGACTGTTACAGAGACCAGAGGTTGGAGATTGTTTTGCAGAAGGACTGTTGCAGAGATCAGAGGTTAAAGACTGTGGTGCAGTAGGTTCATTGTAGAGAGCAGAGGTTGGAGACTGTGGTGAAAAAGGATCCTTGAAAACAGCACATTTTGAAGACTGGGGTGCAGAAGGCCTGCTACAGAGAGCAGTGTTTAACGAATGAGGTGCAGAAACATTGTTACAGAAACTAGAGCTCGCAAATTGGGATGCAGAAGAAACGTTACAGACACCAGAGTTTGGAGACTGTGGTATAGAAAAACTATTACAGAGCGCAGAGGTTGGATACTGGGGTTTAGAAAGATCGTTGCAGAGAGCAGAGTTTGTAGAATGGGGTGCAAAGGACTGTTGCAGAGAGCAGAGGCTGGAAACTAGGGTGAAGAAGGACTGTTGCAGAGAGCAGATGTTGGAGACTGGAGTGCAGATGGACTGTTGCAGAGAGAAGAGGTTGGAGACTTAGGTGCAGAAGGAAAGTTACAAAGAGCAGAGTTTGGAGACTGGGGTGCAGACGGACTATTACAGAAAGCAGACGTTGGATACTAGGGTTCAGATGGATCTTACAGAGAGCAGAGGTTGAAGACTGGGGTGTAAATGGACTGTTTCAGAGAGCAGAGGTTGGAGACTGGAGTGCAGAACGACTGTTACAGAGAGCAGAGTTTGGAGACTGAGGTGCAGAAAGATCGTTGCAGAGACCAGAGCTTGGATACTGAGGTGCAGTAGACTGTTGCACAGAGCAGAGGTTGTAGACTGAGGTGCAGAAGGAATGTTACAGAGAGTAGAGGTTGTAGATTTAGGTTCAAAAGGCCTGCTACAGAGAACAGAGGTTGGAGACTGGGGTGCAGAAAAACTGTTACAGAGAGATTATGTTGGAGACTGGGGTGCAGAAGGACTGATACAGAAAGCAGAGGTTGAAGACTGGGGAGCAGAAGGAGCGTTAAAGAGAGCATATTTTTGGGACTGCACTACAGGAGGAATGTTACATAGAGCAGAGGTTGGAGACTGGTGTGGAGAAGGACTGTTTCAGAGTGAAGACCTTGGAGTCTGGGGTGCAGTAGAACTGTTGCAGAGAGCATAAGTTGGAGACTGGGGTGCAGAAGAACTGTTGCAGAGAGCAGAGGTTTGAGACAGAGGTACAGAAGGAATGATACAGAAAGGAGAGGTTAAAGACTGGTGTGCAAAAAGATCGTTGCCGACAGCAGAGATTGAGGACTGCGGTACACAAGGACTGTTACAGAGAGCATAAGTTGGAGACTGGGGAGCAAAAGGACTGTTACAGAGAGCAGAGTTTGGAGACTGGTGAGCAGAAGGACTGTTACAGAGAGCAGAGGTTGGATTCTGGGGAGCAGAAGGAATGTTACAGAGAGCAGATTTGGAAACTGGGGTGCGAAAGGATCTTACAGTGAGCAGAGGTTGAAGGCGGGGTGCAAAAACACTGTTACAGAGAGCGGATTTTGGAAACTGAGGTGCATAAGGACTGTTACCGAAAGCAGATTTGGGAGACTGGTGTGCACTAGGAACGTTGCAGAGAGCAGAATTTTCATACTGAGCTTTAGGTAGACTGTTGAAGACTGCAGATGATGAAGACTGGGGTGCAGAAGGACTATTGCAGAGAGCACATGTTGGAGACTGGGGTGCAAAAGGATCATTGCAGAGAGCAGAGGTTGGAGACTGGGGTGCAGAAGGATTGTTACAGAGAGCAGAGGTTGGAGACTGGGGTGCATAAGAACTCCTAAAGAGAGCAGAGTTTTTAGACAAGTTTGCAAAAGGATCTTACAAAGAGCAGAGGTTGTAGACTGAGGTGCAGCAGGACTGTTACAGAGAGCAGAGGTTGGAGACTGTGGTTCAGAAGGACCATTGCTGAGATCAGAGTTTGGTAACTGAGGTGAAGAAGTATTTTTACAGAGAACAGAAGTTGGAGCCTGGGATGCAGAAGGACTGTTGCAGAGAGCAGAGTTCGGAGACTGGGGTTTACAAGCACTGTTGCCGAAAGCAGAGGTTGGAGACTGGGGTGCAGAAGGACTGTTACAGAGAGCAGAGTTTGGAGACAGGGTTTCAGAAGGATCTTACAGAGAGCAGAGTTTCGAGACTGAGGTGCAACAGGACTATTACAGAGAGCATAGTTTGAAGACTGGGGTGCAGAAAGATCGTTGTAGATAACAGAGTTTTCAGACTGATTTGCAGTAGGGCTGTTGCAAACAGCAGAGGTTGGAGACAGGGGTGCAGAAGGACTGTTGCATAGAGCAGATGTTGGATATTGGGGTGCAGAATAATCATTGCAGAGAGCAGAGGTTGGAGACTGGGGTGCAGAAGGACTGTTGCAGAAAGCAGATGTTGGAGACTGGTTTGCAGAAGGATCTTTGCAGACAGCAGAAGTTTGAGACTGTGGTGCACAAGCAGTGTTACAGAGAGTAGAGTTTCGAGACTGAGTTGCAGAAAGATCGATGCAGAGAACTGAGTTTGTCGACTGAGGTGCAAAAGGACTGTTGCAGAGAGCAGAAATTGGAGACTGAGGTTCAACAGGACTGTTACAGAGAGTAGAGGTGGGTGATTTGGGTGCAAAAGGCCTATTACAGATAGCAGAGGTTTGAGACTTGGGTGCAGAAGGATCATTGTAGAGAGCAAAATTTTGAGGACTGGGGTGCAGAAGGACTGTTATAAAGAACAGAGGTTGGAGACCTGGGTGCAGAAGGCCTGTTACGGGCAGCAGAGTTTTGACAAGTTGTTCAGAAGTACATATACAGAGAGTAGTTTTTGGAGACTGAGGTGCAGAAGGACCGTTTCAGAGAGCAGATCTTGAAGACTGAGGTGCAGAAAAATTGTTACAGAGAGCAGATGTTGGAGACTGGGTTGCAGAAGCACTGTTGCAGAGAGCACAGGCTGGACACTGGGGTGTATAAGGACTGTAGTAGAGAGCACAGGTTCATATTGGGGTGGAGAAGGACTGTTGCAGAGAGCAGAGGTTGGAGATTGGGTTACATTAGGACTGTTACAGAGGCAGAGGTTGGAGATTTGGTGCAGAAGGACTGTTGCAGAAAGCAGATGTTGGAGATTTGGGTGCAGAAAGACTGTTGCAGAGAGCCGAGTTTGTAGACTGAGGTGCAGAAAGACTCTTACAGAAAGCAGATGTTGGAAATTGTGGTGCAGATAGAGTGATACAGTAAGTAGAATTTGGAGACTGGGGTTCGGACGGACTGTTGCAGAGAACAGAGTTTGTAGACTGAAGTGAAGAAGCACTATTACAGAGAGCAGAGGTTGGAGAATGGGGTGCACTAGGCCTGTTATAGAGAGCAGAGGTTGGAGACTGGGGTGCAGAAAGACTGTTACAGAGAGCAGAGTTTTGAGACTGGGGTGCAGTAGGATCCTTTCAGAGAACAAAGTTTTCAGACTGAGGTGCAGAAGGTCTGTTGCAGAGAGCAGAGTTTTTAGACTGAGTTGCAGAAGGAGTGTTACAGAGAGCAGAGATTGGAGACTTGGGTGCAGAAGGACCGTTACATAGAGAAGATTTTTTTAGAGTGCACTACAGGAGGACTGTTACAGAGAGCAGAGTTTGGAGACTGGGGTGCAGAATGACCGTTGCAGAGAGCAGATGTTGGAGACTGTGGTGGAGAAGGACTGTTACAGAGAGCAGACGTTGGAGAGTGAGGTGCAGAAGGATTGTTACAGAGTGCAGAGTTTGGAGACTGAGGTGCAGAAGGACTTTTAAAGAGAGCAGAGTTTGGATACTGGGGTGCAGAAGAACTGCTACAAAGAACAGAGTTTGGAGACTGGGATGAAAAATGATCTTTCAGAGAGCAGAGTCTTTAGACTGGGGTGCAGAAGGACTGTTGCAGAGAGCAGAAGTTGGAGTCTGAGGTGCAGAAGGATTGTTGCATAGAGAAAAGGTTGGAGATTGGGGTGCTGAAAGACTGTTACAGAAAGCAGATGCTGGGGGGGATCCAACATGGCGGCCGGCGAGGAAGCAGCGATTCTAACGTCTCCACTTTCACAGGAAAAGAAAGACCCATCGGAACAGCGGCAGCCTACCTACGGAGGAACTTCTAGAATAATTCCCTTAAGAAGAGAGCTGCCGTGAACTGGTAGGTTTATGGGAAGTGACAGTTTGTCCCAGAGAAGTGGATCTTGGACTGCCACGTGGGCACAGAAATCTGGTCCCGCAGCCATCAGCCGCTCCCGCAAGCGGCTCCCCCGGGAGGCTTAGCTCTCCCTCTGGGAAGAGCCGCATCACCCGCCCGGTTCCTAACCATGCGGCCACAGCTACCCGGCTAGTCAGGTGGCCCCGCAGTGGGTGCAGAAATCAACTTCTGCAAACAGCAGCCGTTTTTGCAAGTGGCGGACACCCGGAGAGACTTGGCCCACCCCGCCCGAACCGGAATTCGGCCTCCGCCATCCGGGCTCCCCTGGGAGGCCTAGTGCTCGCTCTGGGAGCAGCCGCCTCATCCACCCGATCCCTAACCACGCGGCCACAGCTACCCGGCTCTATAGGTGGCCCCCCCGGCGGGCGCAGAGGTTTAATCCCACAACCACCAGCAGCTTCTGAATGCAGCGGCGGCCCAGAGCCGAGTGGCAGCCAAAACCGCCAGA
>NW_027523657.1:0-43457 GCF_052094955.1 Ictidomys tridecemlineatus | reverse complement strand
AGATTTTGGAGACTGTGGTGAAAGGGGACTGTTGCAGAGAGCAGAGGTTGGAGACTGGTGTGAAGAAGAATCCTTGTAGAGAGAAGTGTTTGGAGACTGGGGTGCAGAAGGCCTGTTACAGAGAGCAGTGGTTGGAGACTGGGTTGCAGAAGTCCTGTTGCAGAGAGCAGAGGTTGGAGACTGTTGTGTAGAAGGACGATTACAGAGTGCAAAGTTTAAAGACTGGGTTGCAGAAGGATCTTACAGAGAGCAGAGTTGGGATACTGAGGTGCAGAAGGATCTAACAGATAGCAGAGGTTGGAGAATGACGTGCACAAAGACTGTTACAGAAAGCAGAGTTTGGAGACTGGGGTGTACAAGGATTGTTGCAGAGAGCAGAGTTTTCAGACTGAGGTGCAAAAGGACTGTTGCAGAGAACAGATGTTGTAGACTTGGTGCAGAAGGACTGTTTCAGAGAGCAGAGGTTGGAGAATGGGGTTTAGAAGGACTGTTGCAGAGAGCAGAATTTGGAGACTGGGGTGCAGAAGGACTGTTACAGAGAGCAGAGTTTTGAGACAGTGTTACAGAATCATCTTACAGAGAGCAGAGTTTGGAGACTGAGGTGTAACTGGACTGTTAGAGAAAGCAGGGTTTGGAAACTGGGATGCAGAAGGATCGTTGAAGAGGACAGAGTTTGGAGAATGGGTTGCAGAAGGATCATACAGAGATCAGAGTTGGAAGACTGTGGTGCAGAAGGCATGTTACAGACAGTAGACGTTGCAGACTGAGGTGCAGAAGAACCATTGCAGGGAGCAGAGGTTGGATACTGGGATGTAGAAGGACTGTTGCAGGTAGCAGGTGTTGGAGACTTGGGTGCAGAAGGACTGTTGCGGAGAGAAGAGTTTAGAGACTGAGGAGCAGAACGACTGTCACAGCGAGTAGAGGTTGGAGACTAGGGTACAGAAGGACTGATACAGAAACAGAGGTTGGAGTCTGGTGTGTAAAAGGACCGTTACATAAAGCAAAGTTTGGAGACTGCAATACAGGTGGACTGTCAGAGAGAGCAGATGTTTGAGACTGTGGAGTAGAAGAACTGTTGCAGATAGTAGAGGTTGGAGACTGGGCTGCAGAAGAACTGTTGCATAGAGCAGAAGTTGGAGACTGAGGTGCAGTAAGAATGTTACATAGATCAGAGTTAGGAGACTGGAGTGCAGAAGTACTGACACAGAAAGAAGAGGTTGGAGACTGGGGTGCAGAATTAAGGTTACAGAGAGCAGAGATTGGAGACTGCAGTACAGAATGACTGGAACATACAGCAGAGTTTAAAGACTAGGGTAAAGAAGGACTGTCGCAGAGAGCAGATGTTGGAGACTTTGGTTCAGAAGAACTGTTGGAGAGAGAAAAGGTTAGAGAATGGGGTGCAGAATTAAGGTTGCAGAGAGCAGAGGTTGGAGACAGAGGTTCAGAAGGACTGTTACAGACAGCAGAGGTTGAAAACTGTTGTGCAGAAAGACTGATACAGAAATCAGATGTTTGAGACTGTGGTACAGAAGGACTGTTGCAGAGAGCAGAGGTTGGAGACTGAGGTGAGGAAGGATCCTTGCAGAGAGAAGAAGTTGGAGACTGGGGTGCAGAAGGCCTGATACAGAGAGCAGACATTAGAGACTGGGGTTCAGAAGGACTGTTACAGATAGCACAATTTCGAGACTGGGTTGCAGAAGGATCTTACAGAGAGCATTTTGGAAACTGAGGTTCAGAAGGACTGTTACAGAGAGCAAAGTTTGGAAACTCTGGTGCAGAAGGATTTTTGAAGAGAGCAGAGTTTTCAGACTGAGGTGCAGAAGGACTGTTATAGAGAGCAGATGTAGGATCCTGGGGTGCAGAAGGACTGTTACAGAGGGGAGATTTTGGAGATTATGGTGCAGAAGGATCGTTGAAGAGAGCACAGGTTGGAGACTGGGGTACAGAAGGCCTGTTACAGAGAGCAGAAGTTGAAACCTGGGGTGCAGAAGGCCTGTTACAGAGAGCAGAGTTTGGAGACTGTGGTGCATAAGGACTGTTACAGAGAGCAGCGTTTGGAGAATGGGTTGCAGAAGGATCTTTCAGAGAGCAGAGGTTGGAGACTGAGGTGCAGAAGGACTTTTACAGAGAGTAGAGGGTCTAGCCTGGGGTGCAGAAGGAGTGTTACAGAGAACAGAGTTTGGAGATTGGGGTGCAAAAGAACTGTTACTGAGAGCAGAGGTTGGAGACTGGGGTGAGAAGCACTGTTTCAGAGAGCAGAATTTGGAGACTGAGGTTCAGAAGGATTGTTACAGAGAGCAGAGTTTAGAAACTGGCGTGTAGAAGGACCGTTGCAGATAGCAGAGTTTGGATCCTGAGCACAAGGAGTATCGTTGCAGAGAGCAGATGATAGAGACTGGGGTGCAGAAGGACTATTAAAGAGAGCAAGTTTGGAGACTGAGGTGCAGAAAGATCATTTCTGAGAGCAGAGGATTGAGACTGGGGTGCAGAAGGACTGTTAAAGGTTGCAGAACTTGGAGACTGAGGTGCAGAAGGACTTTTACAGAGATGAGACGTTGGAGACTGGGGTTCAAAAGGATTCTTACAGAGAGCAGATGATGGAGACTGGGGTGCAGAAGGTTTATTGCAGAGAGCAGAGGTTGGAGAATGAAGTGCAGAAGGACCACTACAGAGAGCAGAGTTTGGAGACTGGGATGCAGAAGAAATATTGCAGAGAGCAGAGGTTGGAGACTGGGGTGCAGAAGTACTGTAGCAGAGAGCAGAAGTTGGAGATTGGGGTGCAGAAAAACTGTTGCAGAGAGCAGTGTTTGGAGACTGGAATGCAGAAGGATCGTTGCAGAGAGGAGAGGTTGGAGACTGGGGTTTAGAAGGACTGTTGCAGAGAGCAGAGGTTAGAGACTGAGGTGGAGAAGGATCGTTGCAGAGAGAAGAGGTTGGAGACTGGGGTGCAGAAGGCCTGTTACAGAGAGCAGAGGTTCGAGATTGGGGTGCAGAAGAACTGTTACAGAGAGCAAAGTTTAGAGACTGGGGTGCAGAAGACCTGTTACACAGAGCAGAGGTTGGAGACTGGGGTGAAGAAAGATCGTTGCAGAGAGTAGAGGTTTAAGACTGAGGCGTAGAAGGACTGTTACAGAGAGCAGAGGTTGGAATCTGAGGTGCAGAAGGACTGTTACAGAAAGCAGATGTTGGCAATTGGGGTGCAGAAGGACCGTTATAGAGAGAAAAGGTTGGAGACTGCGGTATAGATGGACTTTTAGAGAGATAAGAGTTTGGAGACTTTGGTGCAGAAGGACCGTTATAGAGAGCAGATGTTGGAGACTAGGATGCAGAAGGATTGTTACAGAGAACAGATGTTGGAGACTGAGGTGCAGAAGGATTGTTACAGAGAACAGAGGTTGGAGACTGGGGTACAGAAGGACCATTACAGAGAGCAAAGGTTGGAGACTGAGGTGCAAAACGAATTTTACAGAGAGCAGGGGTTAGATACTGGGGTGCAGGAGGATTGTTACAGAGAGCAGAGGTAGGAGAAATGGATGCAAAAGGATCTTAAAGAGAGCAGAGTCTGGAGACTAGGGTGCAGAAGGACTGTTGCAGAGAGCAGAGGTTGGAGTCTGAGGTGCAGAAGGATCGTTGCAGAGAGAAGAGGTTGGAGACTGGCTTGCAGAATGACTGTTACAGAGAGCAGAGGTTCGAGATTGGGGTGCAGAAGAACTGTTACAGAGAGCAAAGTTTAGAGACTGGGGTGCAGAAAGCCTGTTACAGAGAGAAGAGTTTGGAGACTGAGGTGCAGAAGGACTGTTAAAGAGAGCAGACTTTGGAGACTGAGGTGCAGAAGGATTCGTATAGAGAAGAGAGGTTGGAGACAGAGGTGTAGAAGGACTGTTACTGTGAGCAGAGGTTGGAAACTGGGGTGCAGAAGGATTATTGCAGTAAGCAGAGGTTGCAAACTGAGGTTCAGAAAGATCGTTGCAGAGAGCAGAGGTTGAAGACTGAGGTGCAGAAAGATCGTTACAGAGAGCAGAGGTTGGGAGACTGGGGTCAGAAAGACAATTACAGAGAACACAGTTTTGAGAGTGGTGTGCAGAGGAAATGTTGCAGTGAGCAGAAATTGGAGACTGTGGTACAGAAGTACTAATAAAAAGGGCAGAGGCTGGAGACTGGAGTTTAGAAGGAATGTCAAAGAGAGCACAGTTTGGAACCTGGGGTGCAGAAGGATCTTACAGAGAGCAGAGGCTGGAGACTGGGGTCAGAAAGACTGTTGCAGAGAACAGACGTTGGAGACTGTGGTGCAGAAGGATCATTGCAGAGCACAGAGGTTTGAGACTGGGGTATAGAAGGACTGTTGCAGAGAGGAGAGTTTTGAGACTGGGGTGCAGAAGGACTTTTACAGAGAGCACTGGTTGGAGGCTGGGGTGAAAAATAACTGATACACAAAGCAGCATTTGGAAACTGGGGTGCAGAATTACCATTACAGAGAGAAGAGGTTGGAGACTGCGGTACAGAAGGACTATTACAGAGAGCAGAGTTTGAAGCCTGGGGTGCAGAAGGACTGTTGCAGAGAGCAGAGGTTGGAGACTGAGGTGCAAAAGGATCGTTGCATAGAGAAGTGGTTGGAGACCTGGGTGCAGAAGTTCTGTTACGGAGCAGAGTTTGGAGAATGGGTTGCAAAAGGCCTGTTACAGAGAGCAGAGGTTGGAGAATGGGGTGCCAAAGGACCATTACAGAGAGCAAAGTTTGGAGACTTAGGTGCAAAAGGACTTTTACAGAGAGCAGAGGTTGGATACTGGGGTTCAGGAGGACTGTTATAGAGAGCAGAGGTTGGAGAAAGGGATGCAAAAGGATCTCAAAGAGAGCAGACTCTGGAGAGTGGGGTGCAGAAGGACTGTTGCAGAGATAATAAGTTGGAGACTGAGGTGCAGAAGGATCGATGCAGAGAGAAGAGGTTCAAGATTGGGGTGCAGAAGAACTGTTAAAGAGAGAAAAGGTTGGAGACTGGGGTGCAGAAAGCCTGTTTCAGAGAGCATCGGTTGAAGACTGAGGTGCAGAAGGACTGTTAAAGAGAGCAGAGGTTGAAGACTGAGGTGCAGAAGGATTGGTACAGACAGGAGAGGTTGGAGACAGTGGTGTAGAAGGACTTTTACAGAGAGCAGAGGTTGGAGACTGAGGTGCAGAAGGATCGTTACAGAGAGCAGAGTTTGGAGACTGGGGTAAGAAAGACAGTTACAGAGAGCACAGTTTGGAGAGTGGTGTACAGAGCAAATGTTGCAGTGAGCAGAGACTGGAGACTGTGGTACAGAAGTACGGTTACAAAGAGCAGAGGTTGGAGACTGGGGTTCAGAAGAAATGGCACAAAGAGCAGAGTTTGGAAACTGGGGTGCAGAAGGATCTTACAGAGAGCAGAGGCTGGAGACTGGGGTCAGAAAGACTGTTGCAGAGAACAGACGTTGGAGACTGTGGTGCAGAAGGATCATTGCAGAGCACAGATGTTGGAGACTGGGTTATAGAAAGACTATTGCAGAAAGCAGACGTTGGAGACTGAGGTGCAGAAGGACTTATACAGAGAGCACTGGTTGGAGACTGGGGTGCAGAATAACTGATACACAAAGCAGCATTTGGAAACTGGGGTGCAGAATGACCATTAGAGAGAGAAGAGGTTGGAGACTGCGGTACAGAAGGACTATTAAAGAGAGCAGAGTTTGAAGCCTGGTGTGCAGAAGGACTGTTGCAGAGAACAGAGGTTGGAGAATGAGGTGCAGAAGGATCGTTGCATAGAGAAGTGTTTGGAGACTGGGGTGCAGAAGTCCTATTGCAGAGCAGAGTTTGGAGACTGGGTTGCAGAAGACCTGTTACAGAGAGCAGAGGTTTGAGACTGGGGTGCAGAAGGACCATTACAGAGAGCAGATGTTTCAGACTGAGGATCAGAAGGACTGTTACAGAGAGCAGAGGTTGGAGTCTGATTTGCAGAAGGACTGTTACAGAAAGCAGAGGTTGGAAATTGGGGTTCAGAAAAAACGTTACAGAGAGAAGAGTTTGGAGACTGCGGTACAGAAGGACTGTTACAGAGACCAGAGTTTGGAGACTGGGGTGCAGAAAGAAAATTGCAGAGAGCAGAGGTTGAAGCCTGTTGAGAAGAAGGATCATTGCAGTGAGCAGATGTTGGAGACTGGGGTGCAGATGGACAATTACAGAGAGGAAAGTTTGGAAACTGAGATGCAGAAGGACTTTTACAAAGAGCAGAAGTTGGATACTGGGGTGCAGTAGGACTGTTAAAGGGAGCAGATGTTGGAGACTGGGATGCAGAAGGATCTTACAGAGATAACAAATTGGAGACTGGAGTGCAAAAGGCCTGTTACATAGAGCAGAGTTAGGAGACTGGGGTGCAGAAGGCCTGTTACAGAGAGCAGAGGTTGGAGACTGGGGTGTAGAAGTCCTGATACAGATAGCACAGTTTGAAAACTGGGGTGCAGAACAATCGTTGCAGAGAGCAGAGGATTCAGAATGAGGCGCAGAGGACTTTTACAAAGAGCAGAGTTTGGTGTCTGATGTGTAGAACGACTGTTACAGAAACCAGAGGTTGGCAATTGGTGAGCAGAAGGACCATTACAAAGAGAAGAGGTTGGAGACTGAGATACAAAGGGACTGTTACAGAGAACAGAGTTTGGAGAATGGGTAGAAGAAGGATTGTTGCATAGAGCAGATGTTTGAAACTGGGTTGCAGAATTTCCATTACAGAGAGCAGAGGTTGGAGATTGTGTTGCAGAAGAACTGCACAGAGAGCAGAGGTTGGGGACTGGGGTGCAAAATGATTGTTACAGGGAGCAGAGTTTGGAGACTCGGGTGCAGAAGGACTGTTACAGAGAGCAGAGGTTCGAGACTGGGGTGCAGAAAAACTGTTACTGAGAGCAGAATTTGGAGACTGGGGTGCATAAGGCCTGTTACAGAGAGCAGATGTTGGTGTCTGAGGTACAGAAGGACTGTTATAAAGAGCAGAGGTTGGAGACAGAGGTACAGAAGAATTGGTACAGAGAACAGAGGTTGGAGACTGAGGTGCAGAAGGACTGTTTCAGAGAGCAGATGTTGGAGACTGGGGTACAGAAGGATTATTGCAGAGAGCAGAGGTTAGAGAATGGGTGCAGAAGGATCTTTACAGAGAGCAGAGGTTGGAGGACTGGGGTCAGAAGGATCGTTATAAAGAGCAGAGGCTGTAGACTGGGGTGCAAAATGACAGTTACAGATAGCACAGTTTGGAGATCTGAGTGTAGAAGAAATGTTGCAGAGAGCAGAGGTTGTAGACAGGGGTGCAGAAGGACTGATAAACAAAGCAGAGTTTGGAGACTGGACTGAAGAAGGACCATTACAGACAGTAGAGTTTGGAGACTGCAGTACAGAAGGACTTTTACAGAGAGCACAGGTGGGATTCCGGGTGCAGAACGACTGTTGCAGAGAACAGAGTTTTGAGACTGCCATGCAGAAGAATCTTACAGAGAGTAGAGGTTGGAGACTGGGTTGCAGTAGGACTGTTGCACAGAGCAGAGGTTGGATACTGGGGTGCAGAATGACTGTTACAGAGAGCAGAGTTTGGAGAATGCGGTGCAGATGGATCTTACAGAGCATAGAGGTTGGAGACCTGGGTGCAGAAGGACTGTAGCAGAGAGCAGAGTTTGGAGATAGGGGTACAAAAGGACTGTTAAAGAGAGCAGAGGTTGGAGACTGTGGTGCAGAAGGATCTTACAGAGAGTAGAGGTTGGAGACTGGAGTGCATTAGGACTTTTGCAGAGAGCAGAGGTTGGAGACTGGGTTGTAGAAGGACTGTTACAGATAGCACAGTTTCAAGACAGGGTTGCAGAAGGATCTTACAGAGAGCCTTTTGGAGACAGAGGTGCAGAAGTAGTGTTACAAGAGCAGAGGTTACAGACTGGGGTGCAGAAGAATTGTTGCAGAGAGCAGCGTTTTCAGACTGAGGTGCAGAAGGACAGTTACAGAGAGCACAGTTAGGAGACCTGGGTGTAGAAGAAATGTTGCAGAGAGCAAATGTTGCATCCTGGGGTGCAAAAGGACTGTTACAGAGAGCACAGTATGTAGACTGAGTTGCAGAAGAATCGTTGCAGAGGAGCATAGTTGGAGAATGGGCTGCAGGAAGAATCGTTATAGAGAGCAGAGGTGGAGACTGGTGTTCACAAGGACTGTTACAGAGAGCACAGGTTGGAGACTGGGGTGCAGAAGAAATGTGCAGAAAGCAGAGGTTGAAGGACTGGGGTGCAGAAGGACTGTTGAAAAGAGCAGAATTTGGAGACTGAGATGCAGAAGGACTGTTATACAGAGAAGACGTTGGAGACTGGGGTGAAGAATTATGATACAGAAAGCTGAGGTGGGAGACTGGGGTGCAGAAGGACCATTACAGAGAGCAGAGGTTGGAGACAGGCGTGCACAGGAATGTTTCAGAGAGAAGAGTTTAGAGACTGGGGTGCAGAAGGCCTACTACAGAGAGCAGAGGTTGGAGACTGGGTTGCAGAAGGGACAGTTATAGAGACTAGATTTGTGAGGCTGGGTTGAAGAAGGACTGGTATAGAGATCAGAGCTCTGAGGCTTGGTTGCAGAAGGATTTTAGAGAGCAGGGGTTGGGGACTGAGGTGCAGGGACGACTGTTACAGAGAGCAGTGGTTGAAGACTGGGGTGCAGAAGGATCTTCAGAGAGCAGAGGTTTCAGACTGAGATGCAGAAATACTGTTACAGAGAGCAGAGTTTGGTGACTGGGGGAGCAGAAGGACTGTTACAGAAAGCAGAGGTTGGAAATTAAGGTGCAGAAGGACCGTTATAGAGAGCAGAGGTTGGAGACTGCGGTATACAAAGACTGTAACAGAGAGCAGAGGTTGGACAATATGGTGCAGAAGGACTGTTACAGAGAGCAGAGGTTGGAGACTGGGGTGCAGAAGGACTTTTAAACAGAGCAGAGGTTTGAGACTGGGGATCAGAAGGACTGTTGCAGATAGCAGAGTTTGGAAACTGAGGTGAAGAAGGACTGTTGCAGCGAGCAGGTGTTGGAGACTTGGGTGCAGAAGGACTTTTGGCAGAGAATAGAATTTGGAGACTGAGGTGCAGAAGGACTGTTTAAGATAGCAGAGGTTGGAGACTGGGGTTCAGAGGAGTGATACAGGAAGCAGAGGTTGGAGACTGAGGTGCAGAAGGATAATTACGGAGAGCAGAATTTGGAGACTGCAATACAGGAGGACTGTTGCAGAGAGCAGAGGTTGCAGACTGGAGTGGAGAAGAACTGTTTCAGAGTGCAGATGTTGGAGGACTGGTGTGCAGAAGATGTGTTGCAGACAGCAGAGGTAGGAGACTGAGATGCTGAAAGACTGTTACAGAGAGCAGAGTTTGGAGACTGGGGTGCAGAAGGACTAATACAGAGAGCAGAGTTTGGAGACTGGGGTTCAGAAGACCTGTTAAAGAGAGCAGAGGTTGGAGACTGCATACAGAAGGGCTGTTACAGAGAGCAGAGTTGGAGACTGGGTTGCAGAAGAATATTACGTAGAGCAGAGTTTAAAGACTTCAGTGCAGAAATATTGTTACAGAGAGCAGAAGATGGCGACTGGGGAGCAGTAGGATAATTGCAGAGAGCAGAGGATGAAGACTGGTGTGCAGAGGATCCTTTCAGAGAGCAGAGGTCGGAGACTGTGGGTGCAGAAGGATGGTTGCAGAAAGCAGATGTTGGAGAATGGGATGCAGTAGGATCATAGCAGAGAGCAGCGATTGGAAACTGGGTTGCAGAAGGACTGTTACACAGAGCAGAGGTTGAAGACTGGAGTGTAGAAGGACTGTTACAGAGAGCAGAGGTTGAAAACTGGGTGCAGAAGGACTGATAAAAAAAAGCAGAGGTTGGAGACTTGAGTCTAGAATGAACCTTAGAGATAGCAGCGGTTTGGAGACTGCAGTACAGAAGGACTGTTTCAGAGAGTAGATGGTGGAGACCAGGGTACAGAAGGACTGTTGCAGAGAGCAGAGGTTGGAGAATGGGATGGAGAAGGACTGTTTCAGACAGTAGATGTTAAAGACTGGGGTGAAGTATAACTGTTGCAGAGAGCAGAAGTTGGAGACTGGGGTGCAGAAGGATTGTTGCAGGGAGCAGAGGTTGGAGCTGGGGTGAAGAAGGACGTTACAGAGATCAGAGTTTGGAGATTAGTGTGCAGAAGGATCTTACAGAGAGCAGAGCCTGGAGAGTGGGGTGCAGACGAACTGGTGCACAGAGCAGAGGTTGGAGACTGGGTGCAGAAGGACTGTTACAGAGAGCAGAGTTTGGAGACTGGGTGGCAGAAGGAACTTACATAGAGCAGAGTTTGGAGACTGAGGTGCAGAAGAAATGTTACCGAGAGCAATGGTTGGAGACTGGGGTGCAGAAAAAAATTTGGAGGGAGCAGAGGTTGGAGACTGACATGCTGAAGTAACTCTAGTAGACAACAGATGTTGGAGAATAGGGTGCAGTATAACCGTTGCAGAGAGCAGATGTTTAAGACTGAGGTGCAGAAGGATTGTTACAGAGGAGCAAAGGTTGGAGACTCGGGTGAAGAAGGACTGTGACTGAGACCGGAGTTTGGAGACTGGGGTACAGAAGGATCTTTCATAGAGCAGATGTTAAAGACTGCGGTTCAGACAAACTGTTGCACAGAGCAGAGGTTTGAGACTGTGGTGCAAAGGACTGTTACAAAGAGCAGAGGTTGGAGACAGGGTTGCAGAAGGATTCTTACAGAGAGCAGAGGTTGGAGACTGAGGTGGAACAGGACTGTTAGAGAGAGCAGAGTTTGGAGACTTGGGTGCAGAAGGATCATTGCAGAGAACCGAGTTTCAGACTGAGGTGCAGAGGACTGTTGGAAATTACAGAGGTTGGAGACTGGGGTGCAGAAGGACTGTTGCAGGAGAGCAGAATTTGGAGTCTGAGGTGCAGTAGGACTGTTACAGAGAGCAGAGATGGGAGACTGGGGTTTAGAAGGTCTTTTACAGAAAACAGAGTTCGGAGACTAGGGTGCAGAAGGACCATTGCAGAGAGCATAGTTCGGAGACTGCAATACAGGAGGACTGTTACAGAGAGCAGAGGTTTGAGAATGTTTATAGACGAATTGTTTTAGAGTGCAGATGTTGGAGACTGAGGTTCAGAAGAACTGTTGCAGAGAGCAGAGTTTGGAGACTGGGGAGCAGAAGAACTGTTGCAGAGAGAAGACGGTTGGAGGACTGAGGTGCAGAAAGAATGTTACAGAGAGCAAAGTTTGGAGACTGGGGTGCAGGATTACTGATACAGAAAGCAGAGGTTGTGACTGGGGTGCAGAAGTACCATTACAGAGAGCAGAGGTTGGAGACTGTGTTACAGAAAGACTGTTGCAGAGACCAGAGGTTAGAGAATGGGGTGCAGAAAGACTGTTACAGAGAGCAGAGGTTAGAGAATGGGGTGCACAAGTAAGGTTGCAGAGTTCAAGGGTTGAAGACATAGGTGCAGAAGGACTGTTACCGAGAGCAGAGGTTGGAAACCCTGGTTCAGAAGAACTTACACAGAAAGCAGAGGTTTGAGACTTGGGTGCAGAAGGACCGTTTCAGAGAGCAGATGTTGGAGACTGGGGTGCATAAGGATCGTTGCAGAGAGCAGAGGTTGGAGACAGGGGTTCAGAATAACGGATGCAGAGAGCATAGGTTGGAGACGGAGGTGCAGAAAAATAGTTACAGAGAGTAGAGTTTGGAGATTGGGGTGCAGAAGGATCGTTAAAGAGAGCAGAAGTTGGATACTGAGTTGCAGAAGAATCATTGAAGACAGCAGAGGTTGAGACTGGGCTGCAGAAGGATCATTACAGAGAGAAGAGGTGGGAAACTATGGTACAGAAGGACTGTTACAGAAAGAACAGGTTGGAGACTGGGGTGCAGAAGGAATGTTGCAGAAAGCAGAGGTTGGAGACTGGGGTGCAGAAAGACTGTTGCAGAGAGCAGAGGTTGGAGACTGAGATGCAGAAGGACTGTTACATAGAGCAGACGTTGGAGACTCGGGTGAATAATTATGATACAGAAAGCAGAGGTGTGAGACTGTGGTGCAGAAGGACCATTACAGAGAACAGAGGTTGCAGACTGGCGTGCAGAAGGACGGTTTAAGAGAGCAGAGTTTGGAGACTGGGGTGCATAAGGCCTGCAACAGAGAGCAGAGGTTGGAGACTGGGTTGAAGAAGGACTGTTATAGAGCGCAGAGTTTTGAGGCAGGGTTGCAGAAGGATCTTACAAAGAGCAGTGGTTGGTGACTGTGGGGCAGGATGAATATTACAGAGAGCAGTGATTGAAGACTGGGGTGCAGAAGGATCATGCAGAGAGCAGAGGTTTCAGACTAAGGTGCAGTAGAACTGTAACAAAGAGCAGAGGTGGAGACTGAGATGCATCAGGACTGTTACAGACAGCAGAGTTTGGTGACTGAGGTGCAGAAGGACTGTTACAGAAAGCAGAGGTTGGAAATTGGGGTAAAGGGACCGTTACAGAGAGCAGAGGTTGTAGACTCTGGTATAGAAAGACTGTAACAGAGAGCAGAAGTTGGAGAATATGGTGCAGAAGGACTGTTACGGAGAGCAGAGGTTGGACACTGGGGTGAGGAAGGATTGTTACAGAGAGCAGAGGTTGGAGACTGGGGTGCAGAAGCACTGTTACATAGAGCAGAGATTGAAGACTGGGGTGTAGAAGAACTGTTGCAGAGAGCAGAATTTGGAGACTAAGGTGCAGAAGGACTGTTGAGGAGAGGAGACGTTGGAGACTGGGGTGCAGAAGGATCGTTGCAGAGAGCAGAGGTTGGACACTGAGGTGCAAAAAGACTATTACAGAGAGCAGAGGTTGGAGACTGGGTTTCAGAAGGCCTGTTACAGAGAGCAGAGTGTGGAGAAGGGCACTAGAATGACTGTTACAGATCACAGAGTTTGGAGACTGGGTTGAAGAAGGATCTAACAGAGAGCAGATGTTTGGGACCCAGGTGAAGAAGGACTGTTACAGAGAGTAGAGGTTGGAGACTGAGGTACAAAAGGATCGTAGCAGAGAACAGCGTTTTAAGACTGAGGTGCAGAGGGACTGTTGCAGAGACCACAGGTTGGAGACTGGAGTCTAGAAGGACTGTTGCAGAGAGAAGAGGTCGGAGACTGGGGTGTAGAAGACTTCTTATAGAGAACAGACTTTGGAGACTGGGGTGCAAAAGGCCTGTTACAGAGAGGAGAGTTGGGAGAAGGTGTGCAGAAGGACTGTTAGAGAGGTCAGAGATGGGAGACTTGGTTTCAAAAGGATCTTACTGAGAGCAGATGTTGGAGACTGAGGTGTACAATGATCGTTGCAGTGAGAAGAGTTTGGAGACTGGGGTGCAGAAGGCCTGTTACAGAGAGCAGAGTTTGGAGACTGGGGTGCAGAAGGCCTGTTAAAGAGAGCAGAGGTAGAAGACTGGTGTGCAGAAAGACTGTTATAGAGAGCAGAGTTAGGAGACTGGGTGGCAAAAGGATCTTACAGAGAGCAGAGTTTGGAGACTGAGGTGAAGGAGGACTGTTACAGAGAGCAGTGGTTGGAGACTGGGTTTCAGAAGGATCCTGCAGAGAGAAGAGGTTTCAGACTGAGGTGTAGATCGAGTGTTACAGAGAGCAGAGGTTGGAGACTGAGGTGCAGAAGGACTGTTTCAGGGACCAAATTTTGGAGACTGTGTTGCAGAAGGATCTTATATAGAGCAGAGTTTGGAGACCGAGGTGCAAAAGGACTGTTACAGAGAGCAGATGTTGAAGTCTTGGATGCAGAATGATTGTTGCAGAGAGCAAAATTTCAGACTGAGGTACAGAAGGACTTTTGTAGAGAGCAGATGTTGGAGACTGGGCTGCAGAAGTTTCGTTGCAGAGAGCAGAAGTTGGAGACTGCAGTACAGAAGGACTGTTCCAGAAAGCAGAGGTTGGAGACTAGGGTACACAATAAATTTTTCAGAGTGCAGATGTTGCATACTGTTGCTCAGAAGGACTGTTTCAGAGAGCAGAAGTAGTAGAATAGGGTGCAGAAAGACTTTGGAAAGAGCAGAGGTTGGAGACTGAGGTGCAGAAGGACGGAGAAAGAAAGCAGAGGTTGGAAACTGGCGTGCAAAAGGACCTTTACAGAGAGCAGAGTTTGGAGACTGCAGTACAGAAGGACTGTTACAGAGAGCAGAATTTGGAGACTGGGGAGCAGCAGGAGTGTTGCAGAATACAGAGGTTGGAGACTGGGGTGCAGCAGGACCGTTGCAGAAAGCAGAGGTTTGAGACTGGCGTGGAGAAGGAATATTACAGAGAGCAGAGTTTGGAAACTGGGGTCAGAAGGTTCTTTCATACAGCAGAGGTTGGAGACTGGGGTACAGAATAATCGTTGCAGAGAGCAGAGTATGGACACTGGGGTGCGGAAGGACTGTTGCAGAGTGTAGATGTTGGAGACTGGGGTGCAAAAAAACTTTTTAGAGAGCAGATGTTGGACACTGGGGTGCAGAATATCTCTTTCATAGAGCAGAGGTTGAAGACTGAGGTGGAGAAGGACTGTTACCGAGAGCAGCGTTTGGAGACTTGGCTGCAGAAGGACTGTTACACAGAGCACACGTTGCAGACTGGGGTGCAGAAGGAAATTTGCAGACAGCAGAGGTTGAAGACTGGGGTGCATAAGGACTTTTGCAGATAGCAGAGTTTGTATATGAGGTGCAGAAAAACTGTTACAGAGAGCAGAGTTTGTAGACTGGGGTGCAGAAGGACTTATAAAAAAAGCAGAGGTTGGAGACTGGGGTGCAGAAGGACCGTTACAGAGAGAAGAGTTTGGAGACTTCGGTAAAGAGGGATTGTTACAGAGAGTAGGGGTTGGCGACTTGGGTGCAGAATTTGTGTTGAAAGAACAGAGTTTTGAGAATGAGATGCAGAAGGACTGTTACAGAGAGCAGAATTTTTAGACAAGGTTGCAGAAGGATCTTACAGAGAGCAGAGATTGTAGACCGAGGTGCAGCAGGACTGTTACAGAGCGCAGAGGTTGGAGAATGGGGTGCAGAAGGGTTGTTATAGAGAACAGACTTTAGATACTGGGGTGCAGAAGGCCTATTACAGAGAGGAGAGTTGGGAGAAAGCATGCCGAAGGACTGTTACAGAGGGCAGTGTATGGAGACTGGGTTGGAGAAGGAACTTACAAAGAGCAGATGTTAGAGAGTGAGGTGCACAAGGACTGTTACAGAGAGTAGAGTTTGGAGACTGATCCACAGAAGGATTGTTACAGAAAGCAGAGTTTGGACACTGGGGTGCAGAAGGACGGTTGCACACACCAAAATTTGGAGACTTGGGTGTATAAGGACTGTTGCAGAAGCCAGAAGTTGGAATCTGGGGTGCTGACTGACTGTTGCAGAGAGCAGATGTAGGAGACTTAGATGAAGAAGGACTGTTAAAAAGAGCAGATGTTTGCAACTGGCGTGCAGAAGGACTGATACAGAGAGCAGAGTTTGGAGACTGGGGTGCAGAAGGCCTGTTACAGAGAGCAGAGGTTGGAGACTGGGGTGCAGAAGGGCTGTTATAGAGTGCAGAGTTTGGAGACTGGGTTGCAGAAGGATCTTACGTAGAGCAGAGTTTTGAATCTTAGATTCAGAAGGACTGTTACATAGAGCAGAGTTTTGAGACTGAAATGCAGAAGGATCATTGCAGAGATCAGATGTTGGACACTGGGGTGCAGAAGGACTGTTACACTGAGCAGAGGTTGAAGACTGAGTTGAAGAAGGACTGTTACAGAGAGCATATGAGGGAGACAGGTGTGCAGTACTGATACAGAGCAGAAGTTGGAGACTCAGGTGCAGAAGGACCGTGGCAGAGAGCAGAGGTTCGAGACTGAGATGCAGAAAAATTGTTACAGAGAGCAGAGTTTTGAGACTGAGGTCTAGAAGGACTGTAGCAGAGAGCAGAGTTTGGAGACTAAGGTGCATAGGGACAGTTACACAGAGCACAGGTTGGAGACTGGGGTGCAGAAGGTCTGATACAGAATGCAGAGGTTAGAGACTCGGGTGTAGAAGTACCCTTACACAGAGCAGAGTTTGGAGAATGCAGTAGAGAAAGACTGTTATAGAGAGCAGAGTTTGGAGCCTGAGATGCAGAAGGACTGTTACAAGAAACAGATGTTTGCGACTGGTGTGCAGAAGGACTGATACAGAGAGCAGAGTCTAGAGACTGGTCTGCAAAAGGCTTTTGCAGAGAGCAGAGGAAGGAGACTGGGATGCAGAAGAACTTTTGATGAGAGCAGAGGTTGCAGACTGAGTTGCAGAAGGATTGTTATAGAGGGCAGAGTTTTGAGACTGTGGTGCATAACGACTGATACAGAAAGCACAGGTTGGATACTGGGGTGCATAAGGACCCTTACGGAGAATAGCGGATGGAGACTGCGGTACAGAAGGACTGTTACTGAGAGCAGAGGTTTGAGACTGGGGTTCAAAAGAACTGACGTAGAGATCAGAGGTTGGAGACTGGGATGCTGAAGGATCGTTGGGGCTATCAGAGTAAAGAGACTGGGGTATAGAAGGACTGTTGGAGAGAGCAGAGGTTGGAGACTGGGGTGTAGAATTACTGTTGCAGAGAGCAGATGTTGGAGACTGGGGTGCAGAAGGACTGTTGCATAAAGCAGAGGTTGGAGACTGAGGTACAGAAGGACTGTTAAAGAGAGCAGAGGTTGGAGAATGGGGTGCAGAAAAATTATTGCAAAGAGCAGGGTTTTCAGACTGAGGTACAGAAGAACTGTTGTAGAGAGCAGATGTTGGAGACTGGGTTTCAGAAAGACTGTTGCAGCGAGAAGAGTTTTGAGACTAGGGTGCAGAAAAATCGTTGTAGAGAGCAGAGGTTGGAAACTGGGGTGAAGAAGGAAGGTTTCAGAAAGCTGAGTTTGGAGACTGAGGTGAAGAAGGACTGTTAAAAGAGCAGAGGTTGGAGACTGGGGTGCAGAAAGACTGATACAGAAAGCAGAGGTTGGAGACTGGGGTGCAGATGGACTGTTGCAGAGACCAGAGTTCTGAGACTGTGGTGGAGAAGGACTGTTGCAGAGAGCAGATGTTGAAGACTTGGGTGCAGAAGGATCGTTGGTGCGAGCAGATTATGAAGACTGGGGTGTAGAATTAGTGTTTCAGAGAACAGAGGTAGGAGTCTTAGGTGCAGAAGGACCATTGCAGAAAGCAGAATTTGGAGACTGGGTTTCAGAAGGATCCTACAAAGAGCAGAGTTTGGAAACTGAGGAGGAGAAGGAGTGATACAGAAAGTAGAGGTTGGAGACTTGGGTGCAGAAGGAATGTGACAGAGAGCGTAATTTAGAGACTGGGGTGCATATGGACTACTGCAAAGAGCAGAGGGTGCAGACTGAGGTGCAGAAGGACTGATACAGACAGCAAGGTTTCGAGAATGTGGTGCAAAAATAAATGATACAGAAAGCAGAGGTTGGACAATGTGGTGCAGGAAAACCCTGACAGATAACAGAGTTTGGAGACTGCGGTACAGAAGGACTGTTACAGAGAGCAGAGGTTTTAGACTGGGGTGCAGAATAACTATTGTAGAGATCAGAGTTTGAAGACTGGGGTGCAGAAGGACCATTGCTGAAAGCAGAGGTCTGAGGCTGGGTTTCAGAAAGATCTTACATGGAGCTGAGTTTGGACACTGAGGTGCGTAAAGACTGTTGCAGAGAGCAGAGGTTGGAGATTGGGGCGCAGTAGGACTGTTGCAGAGAACAGTGTTTGGAGTCTGAGGTTCAGAAGGACTGTTACAGAGAGCAGAGGATGCAGAATGACTTATAAATTACGCAGAGTTTGGAGACTCGGGTGCAGAAGGACCGTTACAGAGAGCAGAGGTTGAAGACTGCAGTACAGAAGGACTGTTACAGAGAGCAGAGGTTGAAGACTGGGGTGCAGAAGCATTGGTGCAGAGAGCAGAGGTTGCAGAGTGAGATGCAGAGGGACTGTTACAGAGAGCAGAATTTAAAGACTGTGGTGAAGAACTGATACAGAAAGCAGAGTTTGGAGACTGGGGTGCAGAAGCACTGATACAGAAAGCAGAGTTTGGAGAGTGGGGTGAAGAAGGACCCTTACAGAGAACTGAGGTTGAAGACTGTGGTACAGAAGATCTGTTGTTGAGAATAAGGTTGGAGACTGGGGTGCAGAGGGACCATTGCAGAGAGCAGAGGTTTAAGCCTGGGGTGAAAAAGGAATGTTACAGAGAGCAGAGTTCGGAACCTGGGGTACAGTAGGATCTTATAGAGAGCAGAGTTTGGAAACTGGGTTGCAGAGAGACTGTTGCAGAGCAGACGTTGGAGAATGGGGTGCAGAAGGATCCTTGCAGAGAGCAGATTATGGAGATGGGGGTATAGAAGGACTGTCCCAGAGAACAGAGTTTGTAAACTGGTGTGTAGAAGGACTGTTGCAGAAAGCAGTTTTTGGAGACTGAGGTGCAGAAGAATTGTTTCAGAGAGCAGAGTTTTGAAACAGGGGTGCAGAAGGACTGATACAGAGACCAGAGTTTGAGACTGAGATGCAGAAGGAATGTTACAGAGAGCAGAGGTTGGAGACTGGGGTGCAGAAGGCCTGATACCGAAAGCATAGGTGAGAGAGTAGGGTCCAAAATTACCGTTACAAAGAGCAGAAGTTGGAGACTGCAGTACAGGACTGTTACAGAGAGCAGATGTTGCAGACTGTGGTGCAGAAGGACTGTTGCAGAGAACAGAAGTTGGAGACTGGGGTGCAAAAGGACCGTTGCTGAGAGCAGAGTTTAAAGACTAATGTGCAGAAGGATTGTTACAGAGAGTATAGGTTGGAGACTGGGGTGCAGAAGGACTGTTATAGAGAGAAGAGTTTGGAGACTTGCGTGCAAAAAGATCTTTCAGAGAGCTTAGGTTGGGGACTGGGGTACAGAAGGACTTTTGCGGAGAGCAGAGTTTTGAGACTGGGGTGCATAAGGACCGTTGCTGAGAGCAGAGGTTGATGAATGGGGTGCAGAAAGACTGTTACAGAGAGCAGAGTTTGGAGACTGGGTTGTAGAAGTTTCTTTCAGAGAGCAGAGTTTGGAGAATGAGGTGCAGAAGGGCTGTTACTGAGAGCAGCGGTTGGAGAGTGGGGTGCAGAAGGACTGTTCAAGAGAGCAGAGCACATGTTGGAGACTGGTGTATAGAAGGACTGTTGAAGAGAGCACATGCTGGAGATTGGGGTGCAAAAAGACTGTTGCAGAGAGCAGAGGTTGGAGACTGAGGTGTAGAAGGACTGTTACAGAGTGCAGATGTTTGAGACTGGGATGCAGAAGGATCGTTGCAGAGAGCAGAAGTTGGAGACTTAGGTGCTGAAAGATCTTTGCAGAGAGCAGAGGTTAGAGACTGGGGTGCAGAAGCATCATTAAAGAGAGCAGAGGTTTGAATTTGGGGTGCAGAAAAACTTTTACAGAGAGCACAGGTAGGTGACTGGGGTGCAGAAGGAATGTTGCAGCGAGCAGAGGTTGAAGATTGGGGTGCAGGAGGACTTTTGCACAAAGCAGAGGTTGGAGACTGAGGTGCAGAAAGACTGTTAAAGAGAGCTGATATTTTAGACTGGGATGCAGAAAGACTTATAGAGAAAGCAGATGTTGGAGACTGGGGTGCAGAAGGACGGATAAAGAGAGCAGAGTTTGGAGACCCAGTACAGAAGGATTGGTATAGAGAGCAGATGTTAGACACTGGGATGCAGAAAGACTGCTGCAGAGAACAGAGGTTGGAGACTGGGGTGCAGTAGGACTGTTGCAGAGAGCAGAGGCTGGAGACTGGGGTGCACAAGCATCGTTGCAGAGAGTAGCTGTTGGAGACTGGGGTGAAGAATTTCTCTTACAGAAAGCAGTGGTTTGAGTCTGGGGTGCAGAAGGCCTGTTAGAGAGAGCAGAGATGGAGACTGGGGTGCAGAATGTACTTCAGTAAGCAGAGTTTATGGACTAAGTTTAAAACGGTCTTACAGAAAGCAAAGGTTGGAGACTGATGTACAGAAGGACTGTTATGGGAGTAGAGTTTGAAAACTGGATGCAGAAGGATTGTTGCAGAGAGAAGATGTTGGAGACTGGGGTTCACAAGGACTGTTGTAGCGAGCAGAGTTTTGAGACTGGGGTGCCAAAGAATCTTTGCAGTGAGAAGAGGTTTGAGTCTTGAATGTAGAAGGACTGTGGCAGAGAGCAGACATTGGAGACTGGGGTGCAGAAGGATTACTGTAGAGAGCAGAGGTTAAAGACTGGGGTGCAGAAGTACTGTTGCAGAGAGAAGAGGTTGGAGACTGAGGTGCAGAAGGACTGTTACAGAGAGGAGATTTTGGAGACTGTGGTGTAGGACTTATACAGAAAACAGATGTTGGAGACTGGGGTACAGAATGATTGTTGCAGACAGCAGAGGTTGGAGACTGGGTTGCAGAAAGACTGTTGCATAGAGCAGAGGTTTGAGACTTAGGTGAAGAAGGACTGTTACAGAGAGCAGAGGTTGGAGACTGTGGTGCAGAAATACTGATACAGTAAGCAGTGTTTGGAGACTGTAGTGCAGAAGGACCATTACAGAAAGGAGAGATTGGAGACTGCTGTACAGAAGGAGTGTTACAGAGAGCAGAGTTTGGAGACTGGGGTGCAGAAGGACTGTTGCTGAGAACAGAAGTTGGAGACTGGGGTGCAGAAAGATCGTGGCAGAGAGCAGAGTATTCAGACTGAGGTGCAGAAGGACTAATCTAGAGAGCAGATGTTGGAGACGCGGGTCCATAATGACTGTTGCAGAGAGCAGAGGTTGGAGACTTCTGTGCAGATGGACTGTTCCAGAGAGTAGATGTTGGAGACTGGGTGCAGAAAGCCTGTTAAAGAGAGCAGAGTTTGCAGAAGGGGTGCAGAAGGACTATTACAGAGAGCAGTGAATGGAGATTTGTTTGCAAAAGGATCTTACAGAGAGTAGAGTTTGGAGACTGAGATGCAGAAGGACTGTAACAGAGTGTTGAGTTTGAACACTGAGGTGCAGAAGGACAATTGCAGATAGCATATATTGAAGACTGAGGTGCAGAAAGACTGTTAATTGAGAGCAGCAGTTGGAGACTGAGGTGCAGAAGGACTGATACAGAAAGCAGAGTTTGGAGACTGGGGTGCTTAAGAACCATTATAGAGAGCAGAGGTTGGAGACTGCGGTGCACAAGAACTGTTACAGAGAGAAGAGTTTGGAGACTGCGGTGCATTAGGACTGTTGCAGGGAACAGAGGTTGGCGACTGAGATGCCGAAGGGCCTTTGAAGATAGCAGAGGTTGGAGACTAGAGTGCAGAAGAATCTTACAGAGAGCAGAGGCTGGAGACTTGGGTGCAGAAAGATTGTTGCAGAGAGAAAAGGATAGAGACTGAGGTGCAGAAGTACTGTTACAGAGAGCAGAGGTTGGAGACTGTGGTGCAGGACTGATACAGAAAGCAGAGGGTGTAGAATGGGGTGCAGAAGGACCGATACAAAGAGCAGAGATTGGACACTGGTGTACAAAAGTACTTTTACAGAGAGCAGAGATTTGATACTGGAAAGCGGAAGGACTGTTGCAAAACAGAGGTTTAAGACAGGGTTGCAGAGGGACCATTGCAGAGAGTAGAGGTTGGAGATTGAGGTGCAGAAGGATTGTAACAGAGAGTAGAGTTTGGAGACTGGGGTGCAGAAGGATTGTTACAGAGAGCAGTGGTTGGACACAGGGGTGCAGAAGTACTTTTGCATAGATCAGAAGTTGGAGATTTGGATGCAGAAGGAACTGTTGCAGAGAGCAGAGGTTGGAGACTGAGGTGCAGAAGGACTGTTATAGACAGCAGAGGATTGAGACAGGGGTGCAGAAGGAATGATATAGAAAGCAGAGGTTGAAGACTTGGGTACAGGAGGACTATTACAGAGAGCAGAGTTTGGATTCTCCAGTACTGAAAGACTGTTACAGAGAGCAGAGGTTGGAGACTGGGGTGTAGAAGGAATGTTGCAGAGAGTAGATGATGGAAACTGGGTTCCAGAAGGACTGTAGCAGAGAGCAGACGTTGGAGACTAAGGTGCAGAAGGACAGTAACACAGAGCAGAGTTAGGAGACTGGGGTGGAGAAGGACTGATACAGAAAGCAGAGGTTGGAGATTCGGGTTCAGAAGTACCCTTACTAAGAGCAGAGTTTGGAGACTTGGGTGGAGAATGACTGTTGCAGATAGTAGATTTTGGAGGCTTGGGTGCAGAAGGACTGTTGCAGAGAGCAGAGGATGGAGACTGGGGTGCAGAAGGACTGTTACAGAGAGCAGAGTTTGCAAACTGAGTTGCAAAAGGACTCTTTCAGAGGGCATAGTTTGGAGACTGTGGTGCAAAACGACTGATACAGAAAGCAGAGGTTGGATACTGGGGTGCATAAGGACCCTTACAGAGAACAGAGATTGGAGACTGCGGTAGAGAAGGACTGGTACAGAGAGCAAAGGTTGGAGAATGGCGTGCAGAAAAACTGATGTAGAGAATAGAGGTTGGAGACTGGGGTCCAGAAGGATCGTTGTTTGAGCAGAGTTTGGAGACTGAGGTATAGAAGGACTGTTGCAGAGAGCAGAGGTTGAAGACTGGGGTGTATAAAGACTGTTGCAGAGAGCAGATGTTGGAGACTGGGGTGCAGAAGAATCGTTTGGGCGAGCAGACTATGGAGACTTGGGAGTAGAAGTACTGTTGCAGAGAGCAGAGGTTTGAGACTGGGGTGTCTAAGGACTGTTTCACAGAGCAGATTTTGGAAACTTGGGTGCAGAAGGACTGTTGTATAGAGCAGAGATTGGAGACTGATGTACAGAAGAGCTGTTACAGAGACTGGAGGTTGGAGAATGGTTTTAAGATAGACTATTTCAGAGAGCAGAGTTTTCAGACTGAGGTACAGAAGAACTGTTGCAGAGAGCAGATGTTGGAGACTGGGGTTCACAAGGACTGTTGTAGCGAGCAGAGTTTTGAGACTGGGGTGCCAAAATATCTTTGAAGAGAGCAGAGGTTGGAGACTAAGGTGCAGAAGGATCATTGTGGAGAGCAGAGGTTCGAGACTGGTGTTCAGAAGGATCATTACAGAGAGCAGAGTTTGGAGCCTGGGGTGCAGAAGGAATGTTGCAAAGAGCAGATGTTGGAGACTTGCTTGCAGAAGGACTGTTGCAGAAATCAGAGGTTGGAGACTGAGATGCAGAAGGACTTATAGAGAAAGCAGATGTTGAAGACTGGGGTGCAGAAGGACCATTACAGAGAGCAGAGGTTAAAGACTGGGGTGCAGAAGGACCCTTACAGAGAACAGAGGTTGGAGACTGTGGTACAGAAGGACTTTTATAGAGAGCAGAGGTTGGAGTCTGGGGTGAATCAGAACTGATGTAGAGAACAAAGTTTGGAGATTGGGGTGCAGAAGGATCGTTGGGGCCATCAGATTTTGGAGACTGGAGTGTACGAGGACTGTTGCAGAGAGCAGTGATTGGAGACTGAGTTACAGAAGGATTGTTACAGGGAGTAGAGGTTGGAGACTGGGGTGCAGATGGATTATTGCAGAGAGGAGAGTTTTCAAACTGAGGTACAGTAGAACTGTTGTGGGAAGTAGATGTTCGAGACTGGGGTTAACAAAAACTTTTGCAGCTAGCAGAGTTTTCAGCCTGGGGTGCAAAGGATCGTTGCAAAGAGCAGAGGTTCGAGACTGAGGTACAGAAGGATCGTTCCAGAGAGCAGAGGTTCGATACTGGGGTGCAGAAGGACTTTTACAAAAAGCATAGGTTGGAGACTGGGGTGCAGAAGGAATGTTGCAAAGAGCAGAAGTTTAACGTTTGTTTGCAGAAGGATCTTACAGAGAGCAGAATTTGTAGACTGAGGTGCAGAAGGACTGTTCTGGAGATCAGAGGTTGGAGACTGGGGTGCAGTAGGATCATTGCAGAGAGCAGAGTTTAAATACTGGGGTTCAGAAGGATCATTGCAGAGTTTGGAGACTGGGGTGCAAAAGGCCTGCTACAGAGAGCAGATTTGTAGATTGGCGTACAGAAGGCCTGTTACAGAGAAGAGAGGTTGGAGACTGGGGTGCAGAAGGACTGTTACAGAGAGCAGAGTTTTAACTGGGTTGCTGAAGGATCTTACAAAGAGCAGAGGTTGGAGACTAAGATGCAGGTGGACTGTTACAAAGAGCAGTGGTTGAAAACTGGGGTGCAAAAAAATCGTGGAGAGCAGAGGTTTCCGACTGAGGTGCAGAAGTACTGTTACAGAGAGCAGAGGTTGGAGATTGAGGAGAAGAAGGACTGATATGGAGAGCAGAGTTTGGAGACTGAGGTGCAGAAGGACTGTTACAGAAAGCAGAGGTTGTAAATTGGGTTTAGAAGGACTGTTACAGAGAGCAGAGGTGGGAGACTTGGGTGCAGAAGGATTGTTACAGAAACCACAGGTTGGAGACTGAGGTGCAGAAGGATAGACACAGAGAGCAGAGGTTGGAGTCTGGAGTTCAGAAGGACTGATACAGAAAGCAGAGGTTTGAGACTGGGGTGCAGAAGGACCGTTACAGAGAGCAGAGTTTGGTGACTGCGGTACAGAAGGATTGTTACAGAGAGCAGATACTGGAGACTGGGGAGCAGAAAGACTGTTGCAGAGAACAGAGTTTGGAGACAGGGGTGCTGCAGGACCCTTTCAGAAAGCAGAGGTTGTCGACTGGGGTCTAGAAAGAATGTTGGAGAGCAGAGTTAGGGAACTGGATTGCAGAAAGATTTTACAGAGAGCACAGGTTGGAGACTGTGGTGCAGAAGGACTGTTGCAGAGAGCAGACGTTGGTGACTGGGGTCCAGAAAGATCGTTGCAGAGAGCAGAGTTTGCAGACTGGGGTGCAGAAGGTTGTTACAGAGAGCAGAGTTTGGAGACTGAGGTGCAGAAAGACTGTTACAGAGAGCAGATGTTGGAGACTGGGGCGCAGAAGAACTGTTGCAGAGAGAAGAGGTTGGAGACTGAGGTGTAGAAGAACTATTACAGAGAGCAGAGTTAAGAGACTGGAGTTGAGATGGATCTTACAGAGAGGAGAGTTTGGAGACTTAGGTGCAGAAAGATTGTAACAGACACCTGAGGTAGGAGACTGGGTGCAGGAGATTCGTTGCAGACAGCAGAGTTTTCAGACTGTAATGCATAAGACTGTTGCAGAGACCAGATGTTGGAGAGTAGGGTGTAGAAGGACTGTTGCAGAGAGCATAGTTTGGAGACTGAGGTGCAGAAGGACTGTTACAGGAAGCAGAGGTTAGAAATTGGGGTGCAGAAGTACCGTTAAAGAGAGCAGAGTTTGGAGACTGCGGTTTAGGACTGTTACTGAGAGCAGAGGTTGGCGACTGGGATGCAGAAGGACTCTTACAGAGAGCACAAGTTGGAGACTGAGGAGAAGAAGGATGGATAAAGAGAACAGTGGTTGGATACTGGGGTTCAGACAGGCTAATACAGAAAGCAGAGTTCGGAGACAGGGGTGTAGAAAAACCGAAACTGAGAGCAAAGGTTGGACACTGCGGTACAGAAGGATTGTTATAGAGAGCAGATCTCAGAGACTAGGGAGAAGAAAGACTGTTTCAGAGAGAAAAGGTTGGAAAATGAGGTACAGAATGACTGTTACAGATAGCAGAGTTTGGAGACTGGGGTGCAGAAGGACTCTTACAGAGAGTAGAGTTTGGAGACTGGGGTGCAGAAGAACTGTTACAGAGAGCAGAGGTTGGAGACTGGGGTTCAGATGGATCTTACAGAGAGCAGAGTTTAGATACTGGGGTGCAAAAGGACTGTTGCAGAGAGCAGAAGTTGGAGACTGAGGTAGAGAAGAATCGTTGCAGAGAGAAAAGGTTGCAGACTGGGGTGCAGAAGGCCTGTTACACAGAGCAGAGTTTGGAGACTGGGTGGCAGAAGTTCTGTTAAAGAGAGCAAAGGTTGGAGACTGTTGTACAGAAGGACTGTTAAAGAGTGCCGAGTTTAAAGACTGGGTTGCAGAAAAATGAAACAGAGGGCAGACTTGGGAGAATGAGGTGCAGAAGGACTGTTACAGAGAGCAGAGGTAGGAGACTGGTGTGCAGAAGGGTCGTTGCAGAGAGCAGAGTTTTCAGACTGAGGTGTAGAATGACTGTGGTAGAGAGCAGATGTTGGAGACTGGAGTGCAGAAGGACTGTTGCAGAGAGCAGATGTTGGTAACTAGTGTCCAGAAGAACTGTTGTAGATAGCAGTGGTTGGACACTGGGGTTAAGAAGGACTGTTGCAGGGAGCAGAGGTTGGAGACTGAGGTTTGGCAGTCCTGTTACAGAGAGTAGAGTTTTGAGACTCGGGTGCAGAAGGACAGTTTAGGAGAGCAGAGGTTAAATACAGGGGTGCAGAAGGATCTTACAGAGAGCAGAATTTAAAGACTGATTGCAGAAGGACTCTGCAGAGATCAGAGGTTGGAGACTGAGATGCAGAAAGACTCTTACAGAGAGCAGAGTTTGGAGACTTGGGTACAGAAGGACTGATACAGAAAGCAGAGATTGGAGTCTGGGGTGCAGAAAGACCGTTACAGAGAGCAGAGGTTGGATACTGCAGTACAGGAGGACTGTTACAGAGAGGAGAGGTTGAAGACTGGGGTACAGAAGTACTGTAGCAGAGAGCAGATGTTTGTAACTAGGGTGCAGAAGGACTGTTGCAGAGAGCAGAGTTTGGAGACTGGGGTGCAGAATGACTCTTGCGGAGAGCAGAGGTTGGAGACTGGGGTGCAGAAGGACTGTTACACAGAGCAGAGGTTGGAGACAGGGGTGCAGAAGGAACTTACAGAGAGCAGAATTTGGAGACTGAGGTGCAGAAGGACTTTTGCAGAGATCAGAGGTTGTATAGTGGGGTGCAGTAGGATCATTGCAGAGAGCAAAGTTTCGAGACTTGGGTGCAGAAGGATGGTTGCAGAAAGCATAGGATAAAAACTGGGGTGCAGAAGGCCTGCTATAGAGAGCAGAGTTTTGAGACTGGTTCGCTGAAGGAACTTACAGAGAGCAGATGTTGGAGACTGGGGTTCAAAATGAGTGTTGCAGAGAGCAGATGTTGGAGACTGTTACAGAAAGCAGAGGTTGTAAATTGGAGTGCAGAAGGATCCTTACAGAGATCAGAGTTTGAGGCTGCGGTATAGAAGGACTGTTACAGAGAGCAGAGGTTGGAGACTGGGGTGAAGAAGAACTGTTACAGAAAGCACAGGTTGGAGACTGAGGTGCAGAAGGACAGATACAAAGAGCAGAGTTTGGAGACTGGGTTCAGAAAAACTGATTCAAAAAAGCAGAGGTTGGAGACTGGGTTGGAGAAGGACCATTACAGAGAGCAGAGGTTGGAATCTGCAGTACATAAGGTCTGTTACAGAGAGCAGATCTCTGAGACAGGGGAGCAGAAGGACTGTTGCAGAGGACCAAGGTTGGAGACTGGGGTGGAGAAGAAATGTTACAGAGAGCAGAGTTTGGAAACTGGAGTGCAGAAGAATCTTACAGAGAACAGAGTTTGGAGACCGTGGTGCACAAGGACTGTTGCAGAGAGCAGACTTTGGAGACTGGGGTCCAGAACGTTCGTTTCTGAGAGAAGATTTTGGAGACTGGGGTGCAGAAGGACTGTTGCAACAAGCAGAGTTTAGAGACTGGGGTGGAGAAGGACTGTTGCAGAGAGCAGATATTAGAGACTGGGGTGCAGAAGGACTGTTACAGAGAGCAGAGGATGGAGACTGACGTGCAGAAGGACTGTTACAGAGAGCAGCTTTTGGAGACTGGGGTGCAGAAAGACTGTTACAGAGAGCAGAGGTTGGAGACTGGGGTCATATGGATCTTACAGAGAGCAGAGTTTGGAGACTGGGGTGCAGAAGGACAGTTGCCGAGAGCAGATTTGGAGACTTGGGTGGAGAAGAATCGTTGCAGCGAGAAGAGGTTTTAGACTGGGGTGCATAAAGCCTGTTACAGAGAATAGAGGTTGAAGACTGGGTTGCAGAAGTCCTGTTACAGAGAGCAGAGTTTGGAGACTGGGGTGCAGAAGGACAGTTGCCGAGAGCAGATTAGGAGACTTGGGTGGAGAAGAATCGTTGCAGAAAGAAGAGGGTGGAGACTGGGGTGCAGAAGTCCTATTACAGAAAGCAGAGTGTGGAGACTGGGTTGCAGAAGTCTTGTTACAGAGAGCAGAGGTTGGAGACTGTTTTGCAGAAGGACTGTTACAGAGTGCAGAGTTTAAAGACTGTGTTGCAGAAGGATCATATAGAGAGCAGAGGTAGGAGACTGGGGTGCAGAAGGTTCGTTGCAGAGGGCAGAGTTTTCAGACTGAGGTGCAGAAGAACTGTTGAAGAGAGCAGATGTTGGAGACTGGGATGTGGAAGGTCTGTTGCAGAGAGCAGATGTTGGTAACTAGGGTGTAGAAGGACTGTTGTAGAGAGCCAAGTTTGGAGACTGGGATGCAGAAGGACTTTTGCAGAGAGCACAGGTTGGAGACTGAGGTGCGGAAGTCCTGTTACAGTGAGCAGAGTTTGGAGACTCGGGTGCAGAAGAACTGTTACAGAGAGCAGAGTTTGAAAACAGGGGTGTAGAGAGATCTTACAGAGAGCAGAGGTTGGAGACTGAGGTGCAGAAGAACTGTTGCAGAGATCAGAGGTCGGAGACTGGGGTGCAGTAGGATCATTTCAGAGAGCAGAGTTTGGAGACTGAGGTGCAAAAGGATCGTTGCAGAGAGTAGCGGTTGGAGACTGGGATGCGGAAGGCCTGCTATGGAGAGCAGAGTTTGGAGACTGGCGTGCAGAAGGCCTGTTACAAAGAGGAGAGTTTGGACACTGGGTTGCTGAAGGATCTTACAGAGAGCAGAGGTTGGAGACTGAGGTTCAGAAGGACTGTTTCAGAGATGAGAGGTTGGAGACTGGGGAGCAGTAGGATCATTGCAGAGAGTAGAGGTTGAAGACAGCGGTGCAAAACGATCCTTGCATAGAGTAGAGTTTGAAGACTGGCATGCAGAAGGCCTGTTACTGAGAGGAGAGGTTGGAGACTGGGGTGCAGAAGGACTGTTATAGAGAGCAGTGTTTTGAGACTGGGTTGCTGAAGGATCTTACAGAGAGCAGAGGTTGGAGACTGAGGTGTAGCTTGATTGTTACAGAAAGCAGTGTTTGAAGACTGGGTGCAAAAAAATCATGCACAGAGCAGAGGTTTTAGACTGAGGTTCAGAAGGACTGTTACAGAGAACAGAGGTTAGAGACTGCGGTATAGGACTGTTATTGAGAGCAGAGATTGGAGACTGGGGTGCAGAAGGACTCTTACATAGAGCATAGGTTGGAGAATAAGGTGCAGAAGGATAGATACAGAGAACAGATTTTGGAGACTGGGGTTCAGGCAGACTGATAAAGAAAGCAGAAGTTGGAGACTGGGGTGTAGAAGGACTGTAACAAAGCGCAGAGATTGGAGACTGCTGTTCAGATGGACTGTTACAGAGAGCTGATCTCGGAGACTGGGGAGCAGAAAGACTGTTGAAGAGGACAGAGTTTGGAGACTGGGTGGAGAAAGAATGTTACAGAGAGAGTTTGGAAACTGGAGTGCAGAATGATCATAAAGAGAGCAGAGGTTGGAGACTGTGTGCAGAAGGACTGTTGCAGAGAGCAGACGTTGGAGACTGGGGTGCAGAAGGATTGTATCAGAGAGCAGATGTTGAAGACTGGGGTGCAGGAGGACTTTTGCAGAGAGCAGATTTTAGAGACTGGGGTGCAGAAGGACTGTTACATAGAGCAGAGGTTGGAGACTGAGGTGCAGAAAGACTGTTACAGAGAACAGAGTTTGGAGACTTGGGTACAGAAGGACTGTTACAGAGAGCATAGGTTGGAGACTGGGGTTCATTTGGATCTTACAGAGAGCAGAGATTGGAGACTGGGGTTCAAAATGAGTGTTGCAGAGAGCAGATGTTGGAGACTGTGGTGGAGAACAATCGTTGCACATAGAAGAGGTTGGAGACTGGGGTGCAGACGTTTTGTTAAAGAGAGCAGAAGTTGGAGACTGGGTTGTAGACGTTCTGTTAAATAGAGCAGAATTTGGATACTGTTGTGCAGAAGGACAGATAAAAAGTTCAGAGTTTAAAGACTGGGTTGAAAAGGATCTTACAAAGAGCAGAGTTGGGAGACTGAGGTGCAGAAGGCCTGTTACAGAGAGCCGAGGTATGAAACTGGGCTGCAGAAGGGTCGTTGCAGAGAGCAGAGTATTCAGACTGAGGTGCAGAAGAACTGTTGCAGACATCAGATGTTGGAGACTGGGGTGCAGAAGGACTATTGCAGAGAGCAGAGGTTGGATACAGGAGTGCAGAAGCATCTTACAGAGAGCAGAATTTGGAGACTGAGGTGCAGATGGACTGTCATAGAGAGCAGATTTTGGGGACTGGGTTTCAGAAGGCCTGCTACAGAGAGCAGAGTTTGGACACTGGAGTGCAGGTGGCCTGTTACAGAGAGAAGAGGTTGGAGACTGGGGTGCAGAGGGACTGTTATAGAGAGCAGAATTTAGAGACTGGGTTGCTGAAGGATCTTATGGAGAGAAGAGTTTGAAGACTGAGGTGCAGGTGGACTGTTACAGAGAGCAGAGTTTGGAGACTGGGGTGCAGAAGGACTGTTTCAGAGAGCAGGGGTTGGAGACTGGGGTGCAGACAGACCGTTACATTTCTACATAGCCATATAATCATCTATGTACCTTTTTCTTTTTTTTTTTTTTGGTACTGGAGATTAAATCTAAGGGGTACTTTACCACTGAGCTACATCCCTAGCTCGCCCTCGCCTTTTTAAAATTTTGAAACTAGGCCTCACTAAGTTGCTAAAGCTAGCCTCAAACTTGCTATCCTCCTTCTTCAGCCTCCCGAGTCACTGGGCATTACAGGCTTATGCCACTGTGCTTGGCCCAGCCATGTTCTTTCTTATCAGTACCTCATTTTGTACCCAGGAAAATAAACTGGTTTTATTTATTTATTTATTTATACAAATAAGTTATGAGAAAAAAGTAAAATGATATTTAAAATTACTTAAGAGAGCCAGGCATAATGGCACACACTTGTAATCCCAGTGGCTTGGGAGACTGAGGTAAGAGAATCACAATTTCAAAGCCAGCTCAATAACTTAGTGAGACCCTGTCTCAAAATAAAACATAAAAAATTGTGGGGATGTGGCTCAGTGGTAAAGCATCCCTGATTTTATTCCCTGGTGTCAAATAAAATAAAATAAAATAAAATGACTTAAGAGAGAACCAATTCCAGTTTTTGGAGTTTATTTGGATGTTAATTCAAACTATCAGATAAAGGCAATGTATAATAATCAGTCAACAAATATATGAAAAAATGTTCAAAATTTCTAGCAGTTAGAGAAATGCAGAATAAAACTACACTAAGATTCCATCTCATTCCAGTCATAATAGCAATTATTAAGAATACAGGTAATGATGGTGGCCAGGATGTTGGGGAAAAGGCACACTCATACATTACTGGTGGGACTGCAAATTGGTGCAGCCCACTCTGGAAAGCAATATGAAGATTTCTCAGAAATCTTGGAATGGAACCACCATTTAACTTAATTATCTCACTCCTCAGTACAAACTCAAAGGACTTTAAATCAGCATACTATAGTGATGCAGCCACATCAATGTTTATAGCAACTCAATCCACAATAGCTAAGCTATGGAGCTAACCTAGGTACCCTTCAGCAGATGAATAGATAAAGAAAATGTGGTACATTTACACAATGGAGCACTTGTCAGCCATAAAGAGAAATGAAATTATGGTGTTTGCTGGTAAATGGATGAAACTGGAGACTATCATGCTAAGTGAAGTAAACCAATCCCCAAAATCAAAGGCCAAATGTCTTCTCTGATATGCCGATACTAACTCACAAGAAGGTGGGGGTGAGGGGCAGGAAAGAACAGAAGTATTTTGCATTAGACAAAGGGGAATGAAGGGATGGAAGGGAGGTTGGGAATAGGAAAGATGGTGGAATGAATCGGACATTACTTTCCTACATGCATGCACTACCAATGTAAATTCCACATCATAACCAGAATGGGAAGTTATACTCCATATATTATAAAATATGTCAAAATACATTCTACTGTCATGTGTAACTAATGAGAACAAAAAAAAATTTTAAGAAAGCAATGTATGAGCTATATCCAAGAATTTGAATATTAAGGAGGTACTTGATAATATTATAGAATTTTTTTATGTTTTTTACTTATAATGCTGTGATTAGATCTTTTAGGAGCATCATTTTAGAGGTACTTACTGATATATTTCTGGAACATATAGGCTTTCTGGGATTCACTTTAAAATAAAGCATCAGGGAAAGTATAAATAAACAAGATTGGCCACATGTTGGTCACTAATGTAGCTGGATAATGGATTCTTGGGAGTACTAATCCAAGTGCATCTCAAAAACACACTTAGAACTGTAGTCAGATGTGTGGTTTCCCAAACAAAGAGCTCTTTTCTCTATCATTTTGAATTTTGGATACTAACATCATCTTTAGGACAGTGGTGTGCACGTAACAGGGAAGTAATCATTTGTTCTGAACATGAGACCACACCATGATCTTCCAGTCACCAGGAAATGAGGTGGTGTTGGAAATGACTCTAATCTTGTCACCTGGATTTAAAGGTCTGGTGGAGATAACTGAGGCCCCCGTAATTTGATTAGCTTTCCTGTTTCTGCACTTCATACAGCTGTGTGAGCTCAGTGGCCTGTACACTGTCTGGTGTTCCCTGCCTGGTTCAGCAGGATATCTTGACTCTCTCACGCCCTGTATGAAGGGAAGCCAGTCTCTGATTATTCCTAATGAAATAGATTGAGAACAATGTTATCAGGCAGTTCCAGGCAGATAGCAGAGGTGGGTTTTTCCTAACCTCATCCTAGCCTCTCTCAGCTCATGCTGTCAGGCTGTCAGAGAGCTTCAGACATGTCAGTCCACCCCAGAGAGCAGGAGCGGGTGACACCATGTGTTTTTTTTTTTTTTTTTTTAACTTTTAGCGTCAAAGTTTTTAGCACGCTAGATATAATGTAGGACTGAACCCTGAATGATGCCAGGTTCCCCAAATAATTGGGAGTGGTCAGAAAGCATGAGGAGGGAGAGGGGGAGGGGTTGTTCTGCATTCCTGTCTTTTCAGCCTCATCGTGCTTAATCAATGCTTCTGTTTTAACCCTAAACCATTGAGGTGGTGTTTATTTATTTCTATGGATGTCCCCAAATCCCTGCAAGCTGTCTACAGTATCAGAATTTTTTCAACCATTTTTAGACTCTAGGATGGTATCTGAAATGCAGAGGGTGATAAGAAAGGGTTTGAGAAATGTGAAGTGTTTGGGTCAACACTTGAACTTGATGCAAACCCCATTTCTGTGTTCAGTCCAGCCACATGGTACATATATAGTAGGTATGCAGAGGAAGGAGATGTCTACTTTTTTTGGGGGGGGTACCAGGGATTGAACCCAGAGGTACATAACCACCAAGCCACATCCCCAGTCTTTTTGTTTTTATTTTTTATTCAGAGACAGGGTCTTGATAAGTTGCTTAGCCAAGTTGCTAAGGCTGGCCTCAAACTTGTGATCCTTCTGCCTCAGTCTCCTGAGCTAAGGAGGTGTCTCCTTTTAAAAGCATTAGGTCACCCACTGCGACCTAATGCCCGGAATCATTTTCAAAGTCTGTATCACCAGAATCAGAGAAGGCATATGAGATAGAGGCTTTTCCTAAAAAAGATACTGCTTTCCAAGCAGGCGACACCTGACAACCTGAGTTCTTTGATGCCTGGAGTCTGTGACAGGCTGACTGGCAAATGGCAGAGTTTTCCGGGGTCTTGTCTCCGCCAACAGGATTTCAGGACTTGAAGGAAATTTCCAGTGAAAGGAGGAAGGAAGAAAGTCCTTGGAGTGGCAAAGCACCCACCTCCAGTGGCTCCTCAGCCCTGTGGGTCAACTCCCAGAGCTCCGCTCAGCACACAGGAGTACCTTTGGGGAGAGAGTTTACTCACCCTTTCCTTTGCTTGGTTAGCTTCTCTTCTATTTACTTTCTTAAGCCAAAGTAAGTTTTGGTAAATCTTATCTTTGCCTGCAGGCACATAGGGGCAGGAGAAAGTTCAGTTGCAAAGTGAAAGCCCAGGGCCCGCCCTTAAGCCTTCTCCCCAAAACTTGAATACATGGTAAGCAAAGGTGACTGAAGGGTCAGCGCCATGATGGGGATTCCCTGAGAGGGTCAGGGGACAGTGTGTGGTGGCATTCTCTCACCCTACAAAGGGTTGAATCAAAGATTCCCTCGTGGTGGAAGAATTCAAAGTCAAAGAATTTGAATTCAAAGAATTCAAGTCAAATATTCCTCGTGCTGGGGAAGATACAAGTGAGTTCTCCAAAGAATAAGTTTTCTCCTATCTTTTCATCCTTTGCATCTGGCAGTTTTGTTTCTTAATATTTTAAAAAAATTGTCACAACAACCTGAAACATTTTGTAGACTGAGATTCAGAAGGACTGTTACAGAGAGCAAAGTTTGGAAAATCAGGTGCAGTAGGATTTTTGCAGAGAGCCGAGTTTTCAGACTGAGGTGCAGAAGGACTGTTTCAGAGAGCAGATGTTTGATCCTGGGGTAGAGAAGGACTGTTACAGAGAGCATAGTTTGGAGACTGGGGTGCAGAAGGATCGTTGCAGAGAGCACAGTTTGGAGACTGGAGCACAAAAGTCTTGTTACAGAGAGCAGAGGTTGAAGACTCTGGTGCAGAAGGCCTGTTACTGAGAGAAGCGTTTGGAGAATGGGTTGCAGAAGGATCTTACAGAGAGCAGAGGTTGGAGACTGAGGTGCAGAAAGACTTTTACAGAGAGTAGAGGGTGGAGACTGGGGTGCAGACGTCCTGTTACAGAGAGCAGAGGTTGAAGACTAGGGTGCAGAAGGCCTGTTATAGAGAGCAGAGTTTGGAGACTGGGTTGCAGAAGACTTACAGAGAGAAGCGTTTGGAGAATGGGTTGCAGAAGGATCTTACAGAGAGCAGTGGTTGGAGACTGAGGTGCAGAAGGACTTTTACAGAGAGCAGAGTTTGGAGTCTGGGGAGAAGACGGATCGTTGCAGAGAGCAGATGTTAAAGACTGGGTGCAGAAGTACTATTAAAGAAAGCAGAGGTTGGAGACTGAGGTGCACAAGATCATTTCTGAGTTCAGAGGTTTGAGACTGGGGTGTAGAAGGACTGTTACAGATTGCAGAACTTGGAGACTTAAGTGCAGAAGGCCGTTTACAGAGATGAGAGTTTAAAGACTGGGGTGCAAAAGAATTCTTACAGAGATCAGAGGATGGAGACTGGGGTGCAGAAGGATCGTTGCAGAGAGCAGAGGCTAGAGAATGAGGTGCAGAAGGATCGCTACAAAGAGCAGAGTTTGGAGACTGGGGTTCAGAAGCAATGATGCAGAGAGCAGAGGTTGGAGACTGGGGTGCTAAGTACTGTAGCAGAGAGCAGAGGTTGGAGACTGGGGTGCAGAAGGACTGTTTCAGAGAGCAGTTGTTGGAGACTGGAATGCAGAACGATCATTGCAGAGAGCAGAGGTTGGAGACTGCGGTTTAGAAGGATTGTTGCAGAGAGCAGAGGTTGGAGAGTGAGGTTCAGAAAAATCGTTGCAGAGAGAAGAGGTTAAAGACTGAGGTGCAGAAGGCCTGTTACAGAGAACACAGTTTAAAGACTGGGGTGCAGAAGACCTGTTACAGAGAGCAGAGGTTGGAGACTGGAGTGCAGAAGGATTGTTTCAGATAGCACATTTTGGAGAATGGTGTGCAGAAAGATTGTTGCAGACAGCAGAGGTTTAAGACTGAGGCTTATAAGGTCTGTTACAAAGAGCAGACGTTGGAATCTGAGGTGCAGAAGGATTGTTACAGAAAGCAGAGGTTGGCAATTGTGGTGCAGAAGGACCATTATAGAGAGAAGAGGTTGGAGACTGCGGTATAGAAGGACTTTAGAAAGAGCAGAGTTTGGAGACTTTGGTGCGGAAGGACCACTGTAGAGAGCAGATGTTGGAGACTAGGGTACAGAAGGACTGTTACAGAGAGCAGAGTTTGGAGACTGAGGTGCAGAAGGATTGATACAGAGAGCAGAGGTTGGAGACTGCGGTTCAGAAAGACCATTACAGAGAGCAAAGGTTGGAGAATGAGGTGCAGAAGGACTTTTAGAAACAGCAGAGGTTGGATACTGGGGTGCAGAAGGACTGTTTCAGAGAGGAAAGTTTGGAGAAAGGGATGCAAAAGGATCTTACAGAGAGCAGAGTCTGGAGACTTGGGTGCAGAAGGACTGTTGCAGATAGCAGAGGTTGGAGACTTAGGTTCAGAAAGATTGTTGCAGAGAAAAGAGGTTGGAGACTGGGGTGCAGAAAGACTGTTACAGAGAGCAGAGATTCGAGATTGGCTTGCAGAAGAACTGTTACCGAGAGCAGAGGTTGGAGACTGGGGTGCAGTAAGCCTGTTACAGAAGCAGAGTTTGGAGAGTGAGGTGCAAAAAGACTGTTACAGAGAGAAGAGTTTGGAGACTAGGTTTAGAAGGACTGTTACAGAGTGCAGAGTTTGGTAACTGTGGTGAAAAAGGATCGTTGCAGAGAGCAAAGTTTGGAAACTGAGATGCAAAAGGATCATTACAGAGAGCAGTGATTGGAGACTAGGGTCAGAAAGACAGTTACAGAGAGCACAGTTTGGAGACTGGGGTGCAGAAGAAATGTTGCAGTGAGCAGAGAATGGAGACTACAGTACAGAAGTGCTGTTACAAAGAGCAGAGGGTGGAGAGTGGGGTGCAGGAGAAATGTCACCTAGATCAGAGTTTGAAAACTGGGGTGCAGAAGGATGTTACAGAGAGCAGAGGCTGGATACTGGGGTCAGAAGGACTGTTGCAGACAACAGACTTTAGAGACTGGGGTGCAGAAGGATCGTTTTAGAGAGCAGTGGTTGGAGACTGAGGTGCAGAAGAATCACTACAGAGAGCAGAGTTTGGAGACCGGGGTGCAGTAGGATAGCTACAGAGAGCACAGGTTGGAGACTGGGGTGCAGAAGAAATGTTGAAGAGAGCAGAGGATGGAGACTGGGGTGCAGAAGGACTGTAGCAGAGAGCAGAATTTGGAGACTGTTGTGTAGAAGGACTGTTGCAGAGAGCAGATGTTGGAGACTGGGATGCAGAAGGATCGTTGCAGAGAGCAGATGTTAGAGACTGATGTGTAGAAGGACTTTTGCACAGAACAGACGTTGGAGACTGGGGTGAAGAAGGACTGTTGTGGAGAGCAGAGTTTGAAGACTGAGTTGCAGAAGGACTGTTACAGAGAGCATAGGTTTTAGCCTGAGGTGCAGAATAACTTATACAGATATTAGAGTTTGGAAACTGGGGTGCAGAAGAACTGTTACAGAGAGCAGACTTTGTAGCCACGGTGCAGAAGGACTGCTGCAGAGAACAGATGTTAAATACTGGGATGCAGAAGGGCCGTTGCAGAGAGATGAGGTTGGAGACTGCGGTACAGAAGGACTGATACCGAGAGCAGACGTTGGAGACAGAGGTGCAGAAGGATTGTTACTGAGAATATAGATTGGAGACTGGGGTGCAGAAGGACCATTACAGAAAGCAGAGGTTGGATACTGAGGTGCAGAAGGACTGTTACAGAGAGCAGAGGTTGCAGACTGAGGTGCAGAAGGATTAGTACAGAGAGAAGAGTTTGGAGACTGAGGTTGAGAAGCACTGTTACAGAGAGCAGAGGTTAGAATATGTGGTGCAGATGAATCGTTGCAGAGAGCAGAGGTTAGAAACTGAGGTGCAGAAGGATCATTGCAGACCGCAGAGGTTGGAGACTGAGGTGCAGAAGGATCGTTACAGAGAGCAGAGGTTGGAGACTGGGGTCAAAAAGACAGTTATAGAGAGCAAAGTTTGGAGACTAGGGTGTGGAAGAAATGTTGCAGTGAGCAGAGATAGGAGACTGCGGTGAAGAAGGCCTGTTACAGAGAGAAGAGGTTGGAGACTGGGGTGCTTAAGGCCTGTTACAGAGAGCAGATGGTGGAGACTGGGGTGCAGAAGGACTGTTACAGTTAGCACAGTTTATAGACTGGGGTGCAGAAGGATATTATAGAGAGCAGAGTTTGGAGACTGAGGTGCAGAAGGACTGTTACAGAGAGCATAGTTTGGAGACTGTGTTGCAGAATGATTGTTGCAGAGAGAAGAGTTTTCAGACTTAGGTGCAGAAGGACTTTTGCAGAGAGCAGATGTTCGAGAGTGGGGTGCAGAAGGACTCTTTCAGAGAGCAGAACTTGGAGACTGGAGTGCAGAAGGATTCTTGTAGGAAGCAGAGGTTGGAGACTTGGGTGCAGAAGGCCTGTTACAGATATCACAGTTTGGAGACTGGTGTGCAGAAGGATATTATAGAGAGCAGAATTTGGAGACTGAGGTGCAGAAGGACTGTTACAGAGAGGAGAGGTTGGAGACTGGGGTGCAGAATGATTGTTGCAGAGAGCAGAGTTTTCAGACTGAGGTGCAGAAGGACTGTTGCAGATAGCAGATGTTCGAGACTGGGGTGCAGAAAGAGTGTTTCAGAAACTAGAACTTGGAGACTGGGTTGGAGAAGGATTGTTGCAGGGAGCAGAGGTTGGAGACTAGGGTGAAGAAGGACTGTTATAGGGAGCAGAGGTTTTAGACTGGGGTGCAGAAGACCTGGTACAGAGAGCAGAGCTTTGACACTGTGGTGCAGAATGATTGTGATTTCTGGTGAGCCTCCTTCTGGACACCTTCTTTTCCACACAGTCCATCAGGCCCTCTCACCTCACCCTGCTCTTTTTTAGCTTTATGAGCACCTGTGACTTTCACTGTCACTCTACGCCATGACTCCCAGGCCTATGTCGTGGGAACCTGTCCCACTGCCTCCTGGAATCTCCTTGGAGAGACGCGGAAGGTACCCAGACTCCAGGCCCAACCTCCTTTCCTCCTTTTCTCTCCCCAGACACGCTCCGTCTCATTTTTTTTGTTTTAATGAGTGATCCCACTGCCACTCAGCTACCCCACAAACCAGGTGCCCTCTTGTGTCCTTGTCACCAGGACTTTAAAGTGCTCCACCCAGGGCTCCTCTTCAGAGCTTTTCCCCAAGCTCCAAATGCCACATCTTCAGTTACCAGATATTTCCTTTTAATCTTGTTTTGGCACCCAATTACTCTCCCAGACTACATAAAGGTATTCTAACAAAAGCACATGGACTCTAGGGTCTATTATGGCTTAGAAATAAGGTATCCCCCCACCAAAAGTTCAGGGTCAGCCACAGTAGCAGTGTTCAGAGGTGAAATGATTAGACTTTGAAACTTGTGACCTAATCTGTGGATCCATCCATTTTTGTGGGTTAATTATCTGAAAGGCCTGTACTGAGAGGAGTGTGGTAAGGTGGAGTGCGGCCAGGGACATGCCCTGGGGAATCACATCTTGTTTCCTGCAAACTGTCTCCTCCTGTCCCCTCAACCGCCCCAACCTTCTGGCTGCCATGAGCTACGGACACTTCCCCCCTTGTTCCCTTCCACCTGGGTGTCCCACCTCATCTCAAGCAGGCAGCAATGGATCAGCTGGCCCCAGACCAAACCTCCAATCCAGGAGGACAGAGTGCATCTCCCTCTCCGTGTTGTTCTGGTCAGGCCTGTGGTAACTGTGACAACCGTGGACTGACCCAGGGAGTAGGTGTTATGAGTGGATTGGACCCACAACCATTTCCTAAATTCACAGATTCTGTCATTTTCAGAGCTCAAGCCATTTCCTTCTGGATGGCCTTTTTCCAGCCTGCTCTCACCTAGAATGCGGTCTACTAGTGATTAAAATATTTATAGGACTGAAGATGATCTGAATGTTTAGCCAAAGGGAAGAGATTAAGTTTATTTAAGAGAGATGTAAGTTTATTGATAATCTCAAGAGATGCAGGAAAAAGCATTTAACAAAATATATCACCCCTACCTGACAAAACAGTAGAAACACTAGGGACAGAAGGAACTTTGTAAAAGCATTGTAAAAGCTATCTATGCTAAACCCAAGGCAGCATCATTCTAAGTGGAGAAAGGTTGAAAGCATTCATTCTAAAAACTGGAAGAAGACAGGGTGCCCCCTCTTTCACCACTTCTATTCAACTTCATACTTGAAATTGCCAGAGCCATTGGACTAAAGAAAAAAATTGAAGGTATACAAATAGGTCAAGAAGAATTCGAATCTCACTCTTTGCTGATAGGATCACGTCATCTTCTTGAATTTTTTATTAGAGCATAATAGTTATACATAGAAGTTGGGTTGATTTGGAAAAGATCCTACGTGCATGGAATCTGATTTACTCCATTCAATCCCCACCCCCCATCTCCCTTCCCTTCCTGCCCCCATTCTCCTTTCTCTACTGATCTTTCTTTGGGTCATTTATCTGTTAATTTCTGACTGGTGCTTTCTACATATACATACAGGTGCAGTGTCCTGTGGTAGACTTCCATGTGCACATAACATGATCTGCGTAAAAACCTTTCAAATTTCGTCCCTTTCCAAACCTCTCCGCCCTCTAATTCTCCTTCTACTCTACTGATCTTCCTTGTATACTTTAGATAGCCAGTCCAACCCCACTTCATCAACTTATTTCCTCTATTTTGCTCTGGCCCTGATAATTTCAGCATTGTACAGGAATAGTTAACTTCTGCCTTTCCGAAAACAGAGATCAAGATTTATGTAAAATGAGAAAAACTCTACATTGGAAAACACTGAAGGCAACACCGACTGCTTCTGCAGATGATGACTCTGCTTTGTAAATGTTTTTCTTAACATTTGCAATGAAAATGAACTTCTCCAAAAATCCTATGTTTACATAAAAGGACAACAGGAGACAGAGATTACTGAGACAGTGAGAAATGACTTCACACCATGATGAGGTCGAATGGCTTTCTGTTGGCTTCTAGCAATTCTCTTGTTACTCCCATCCACCATCACCCCTGCAAGTGTGTGCAGCTCCATGGTTATGTTTCCCTGAGACCAGTCCCACAGGTTATCAGTCTCCAGGCTGCTTTTCATTCGATATTATTTGCCATGTTGCTGCAGATTAACAAGCCTGTTTGGGGTGCTCTCAGTCCATTTTCATCATGGTCTCTTTTTTTTCTGTTTTGTAGCTATGACAACATTGGAAATAAGCAATCAATCATTTGTCACTGAATTCATCTTCATAGGATTTTCCAACCACTCCAACCTACAGGACTGGTTCTTCTTGCTCTTTCTGGTCATTTACCTGACCACTCTCCTGGGGAACATGCTCATAATAGTGGCCACCAGGGTCAATCCTGCTCTCCACACTCCAATGTACTTTTTCCTCAGCAATTTGAGTTTCTTGGACGTCTGCTACACATCTACCACCCTCCCAGTACTGCTGGAGAAATTCTTCTGGGAGAAGAAGGCCATTTCTTATGAGGGCTGCCTTTTCCAGATCTTCTTCTTGGTGGCAAGTGCTGTCACAGAAGGCTTCTTACTGGCTGTGTGGCAAGTATGACTGCTGTGTGGCCACCTGACGTCCTCCTCAGTACCCAGTCATCATGAGTGTGAAAATCTGTGTTGGCCTGGTGACTGGGTCCTGGCTGTGTGGGCTGGTGAATTTGGTCACACACACGGTGCTGGCCATCACACTCACTCTGTGTGGGCCCCACCAGTTCAGCCACTTTCTCTGTGACACCCCATTGCTCCTGAAGCTCTCCTGCTCAGACACCTCTGTCAACGAGTCTGTGCTCCACGTTGTCAGTGCCACCATGGGCCTGAGCCCCTGCCTCTTTACTGCAAGCTACTATGCACTCATCATGGCGGCCATCCTATGGATTCCCTCTGCCCAGGGCAGGAGGAAGGCTTTTTCCACCTTTGTGTCCCCCCTCACTGTCGTGGTGGTCTTCTATGGAACAGCCAACTTCCACTATGACAGGCCCAGAGAAGGCTGGACACGGACACCATGGTCTCTGTTCTCTTCTGTGTGGTGACCCCCATGTTGAAGCCCATAATTTACAGCCTGAGAAGAAACGAGGTCCAGAGTGCCCTGAGGAAGCTTGCTGGGAGACAGACTGTAGAGTGAGATTAGAACTAGATGATGGTTTCATTCTAGGAAATGTCTTAGTTGTAGAAATATGTGAACTCTTCAGCAGCAATTACAAGAGCACTCTCTCCATACACAATGTCTCATGAACACTGTGTTGCCACTCCAACCAGGGGAAGCACACTGTGCTAAGTATGTGACACATTGTGACCTCACCTGGGTTGTCTAATCCACAGGCATTTCAGAATATTTTTATTACTTTTCTCTCCAAAAAAAGCCTGTTCCCAAAGAAGTCAATCTCCTTTTCCCCAGTATTGCAGCTCTAGCCAACACTAGTGAATGTGAAGTGCTATGTGCAATGTGACTTTGACTTGCATTTTCCTAGTGGATCTTGATTCTAAGTTTTAAATAAACACCATTTCTGTGTTTCTCTTTCACATGTGGAGAGACCCATGTATACACTCGAGTTTCTGTGGATATTTTTAATAAAGTAATACCATATATGCCTTTTGGATCTGACTCTTTTCACTTAGGATGGTTGCAATTTTCAGTTATATTGTAGCTTGTATTAGTATTTTAGTTTATTCCTCGTTATTGTGACTGATTTCCATCTTATGAAAATGCCACATTTCTTTGTTCATTTCCCACTGGATAGTAATTTTTACTTTGTGTCTGTGTGGGTGTCGTAATGCAGATTAAACCCGGAGCCTCCAGCACACTAAACAATGTTCTACCACTAAGCCAAAGCCCAACCCTTTTAAAATTTTTGTTTTGAGACAGGGTCTTGCAAATTTGCCCAGGTTGTCCCTGAATTTGTAATCCTCCTGCCTCAGCTTCTTGAGTAGCTAGATTACAGAACTGCCTTGTCATTTTCACTTTTTGACTAATATGAATAAGATTCGTATATATAATATGAACATTATATATAATATGAACATTATATGAATATTCATGTACAAATCATTGGTGGACAACTTTTTTATTTATGTTGAGTTTGTAAGTAGGAGTGGAAGAGGTGGATCGTTAACTCCATATTTAACTTTCTGAAGAAGTTCCAGATCATTTTCAGACCAGTGGAACCAGCTTACCTTTTTATTAAGAGTGGTGAATAAAGCTTCTGATTTCCTCACTCCCTTAACAACACATCATTATCATTCCTTTTATTGTGAGGACCCTGGAATGTGTGCAGTGCTTCATCAAATGGGCTTTAGCTTTGCCTTTCCCTGATGGCTAATCATTCTAAGATCTTTTAGGAGTACTGTTAATGTGTCTCTCCTAAGCATGAGAAAAAACCCATTGTAATATGGGAAATTTTAAGTTTTAGAGACTTACATCTTTATCTAATACTTGTATTTTTATTTTTGTGCAGTAAAATACTACAAGACTTTTAAGCTTGTTGTCTTTTCTCCATCTGTGCCCAAAAGAGGTGTTTGATGACTCTTTTTTCCCCCACTTTTAA
>NW_027523656.1:0-43459 GCF_052094955.1 Ictidomys tridecemlineatus | reverse complement strand
GCTGAGATTTCAGGCAACTCGTAGTTTTTTGGAAGCTTGGCAGGCCCTTTTCCATGAAAAGTTATTCTCGCCAGTCTCTGCTTAGGGCTACATCAACAGCAAACAAACCATAGAGATAGAACTTGAAACTGCTTTATTGTGTCAAGTTTCAAAGAGCTAGCACAAACCGTGTTTGATTTAGAGTTCCAATACATGTATCCCTATAGGAGAAAACAGAGTGAAACCTCAAAAGTGAAACCGGGTTACTGCCAACGAACGGTTTAACCTAGAAGAACGAAATTTGGCGAGCCAAGTGGGATTGGTGTACTGATCATTACCTGAAAGTTTCATCAAGATTGGGTTGAAAAGGGGTGTGCTGATATTTCGGGCAACTCGTAGTTTTTTGGAAGCTTGGCAGGCCCTTTCCATGAAAGTGATTCTCGCCATCTCTGCTTAGGGCTACATCAACAGCAAACAAACCATAGAGATACAACTTGAAACTGCTTTATTGTGTCAAGTTTCAAAGAGCTAGCAGAAACCGTGTTTGATTTAGAGTTCCAAATACATGTATCCCTATAGGAGAAAACAGAGTGAAACCTCAAAATGAAACCGGTTACTGCCAACGAACGGTTTAACCTAGAAGAACGAAATTTGGCGAGCCAAGTGGGATTGCTGTACTGATCATTACCTGAAATTTTCATCAAGATTGGGTGAAAAAGTGTGCTGAGATTTCAGGAAAGTCCGTAGATTTTGAAAGATTGGCAGGCCTTTCCATGAAAGTGATTCTCGCCAGTCTCTGCTTAGGGCTACATCAACAGCAAACAAACCATAGAAATAGAACGTGAAACTGTTTTATTGTGTCAAGTTTCAAGAGCTAGCACAAACCGTTATTGATTTAGAGTTCCAAATACATGTATCCCTATAGGAGAAAACAGAGTGAAACCTCAAAATGAAACTGGATACTGCCAACGAACGGTTTAACCTAGAAGAACGAAATTTGGCGAGCCAAGTGGGATTGGTGTACTGATCATTACCTGAAAGTTTCATCAAGATTGGTGAAAAAGTGTGTGCTGAGATTTCGGGCAACTCGTAGTTTTTTGGAAGCTTGTGGCCCTTTCCATGAAAGTGATTCTCGCCAGTCTCTGCTTAGGGCTACATCAACAGCAAACAAACCATAGAGATAGAACTTGAAACTGCTTATTGTGTCAAGTTTCAAAGAGCTAGAACAAACCGTGTTGATTTAGAGTTCCAAATACATGTATCCCTATAGGAGAAAACAGAGTGAAACCTCAAAATGAAACCGGTTACTGCCAACTAACGGTTTAACCTAGAAGAACGAAATTTGGAGAGCCAAGTGGATTGGTGCATTGATTATTACCTGAAAGTTTCATCAAGATTGGGTCAAAAAGTGGTGCTGAGATTTTGGGCAACTCCGTAGTTTTTTGGAAGCTTTGCAGGCCCTTTCCATGAAAGTGATTCTCGCCAGTCTCTGCTTAGGGCTACATCAACAGAAAAAAACCATAGAGATAGAACTTGAAACTGCTTTATTGTGTCAAGTTCAAAGAGCTAGCACAATCCGTGTTTGATTTAGAGTTCCAAATACATATATCCCTATAGGAGAAAACAGAGTGAAACCTCAAAATGAAACCGGTTACTGCCAACGAACGTTTAACCTAGAAGAACGAAATTTGGCGAGCCAAGTGGGATTGGTGTACTGATCATTACCTGAAAGTTTCACCAAGATTGGGTGAAAAAGTGTGTGCTGAGATTTCAGGCAACTCGTAGTTTTTTGGAAGCTTGGCAGGCCCTTTCCATGAAAGTGATTCTCGCCAGTCTCTGCTTAGGGCTACATCAACAGCAAACAAACCATAGAGATAGACTTGAAACTGCTTTATTGTGTCAAGTTTTCAAAGAGCTAGCACAAACCGTGTTTGATTTAGAGTTCCAAATACATGTATCCCTATAGGAGAAAACAGAGTGAAACCTCAAAATGTAACCGGTTACTGCCAACGAATGGTTTAACCTAGAAGAACGAAATTTGGCGAGGCCAAGTGGGATGGTGTACTGATCATTACCTGAAAGTTTCATCAAGATTGGGTGGAAAAGTGTTTGCTGAGATTTCAGGCAACTCGTAGTTTTTTGGAAGCTTGGCAGGCCCTTTCCAGGAAAGTGATTCTCGCCAGTCTCTGCTTAGGGCTACATCAACAGCAACAAACCATAGAGATAGAACTTGAAACTGCTTTATTGTGTCAAGTTTTCAAAGAGCCAGCACAAACCGTGTTTGATTTAGAGTTCCAAATACATGTATCCCTATAGGAGAAAACAGAGTGAAACCTCAAAATGAAACCGGTTACTGCCAACGAACGGTTTAACCTAGAAGAACGAAATTTGGCGAGCCACGTGGATTGGTGCATTGATCATTACCTGAAAGTTTCATCAAGATTGGGTGAAAAAGTGTGTGCTGAGATTTGGGCAACTTGTAGTTTTTGGAAGCTTGGCAGGCCCTTTCCATGAAAGTGATTCTCGCCAGTCTCTGCTTAGGGCTACATCACAGCAAATAAACCATAGAGAGAGAACTTGAAACTGCTTTATTGTGTCAAGTTTCAAAGAAGCTAGCACAAACCGTGTTTGATTTAGAGTTCCATATACATGTATCCCTATAGGAGAAAACAGGTGAAACCTCAAAATGAAACCGGTTACTGCCAACGAACGGTTTAACTAGAAGAACGAAATTTGGCGAGCCAAGTGGGATTGGTGTACTGATCATTACCTGAAGTTTCATCAAGATTGGGTGAAAAAGTGTTTGCTGAGATTTCAGGCAACTCGTAGTTTTTGGAAGCTTGGCAGGCCCTTTCCATGAAGTTATTCTCGCCAGTCTCTGCTTAGGCTACATCAACAGCAAACAAACCATAGAGATAGAACTTGAAACTGCTTTATTGTGTCAAGTTTCAAAGAGCTAGCACAAACCGTGTTTGATTTAGAGTTCCAAATACATGTATCCCTATAGGAGAAAACAGAGTGAAACCTCAAAATGAAACCGGTTTACTGCCAACGAACGGTTTAACCTAGAAGAACGAAATTTGGCGAGCCAAGTGGGATTGGTGTACTGATCATTACCTGAAAGTTTCATCAAGATTGGTGAAAAAGTGTGTCTGAGATTTCGGGCAACTCGTAGTTTTTTGGAAGCTTGTGGCCCTTTCCATGAAAGTGATTCTCGCCAGTCTCTGCTTAGGGCTACATCAACAGCAAACAAACCATAGAGATAGAACTTGAAACTGCTTTATTGTGTCAAGTTCAAAGAGCTAGAACAAACCGTGTTTGATTTAGAGTTCCAAATACATGTATCCCTATAGGAGAAAACAGAGTGAAACCTCAAAATGAAACCGGTTCCTGCCAACGAACGGTTTAACCTAGAAGAACGAAATTTGGAGAGCCAAGTGGGACTGGTGCATTGATTATTACCTGAAAGTTTCATCAAGATTGGGTCAAAAAGTGTGTGCTGAGATTTTGGGCAACTCGTAGTTTTTGTAAGCTTTGCAGGCCCTTTCCATGTAAGTTGATTCTCGCCAGTCTCTGCTTAGGGCTACATCAACAGCAAACAAACCATAGAGATAGAACTTGAAACTGCTTTATTGTGTCAAGTTTCAAAGAGCTAGCACAACAGTGTTTGATTTAGAGTTCCAAATACATGTATCCCTATAGGAGAAAACAGAGTGAAACCTCAAAATGAAACCGGTACTGCCAACGAACGGTTATACCTAGAAGAACGAAATTTGGCGGAGCCAAGTGGGATTGGTGTACTGATCATTACCTGAAAGTTTCATCAAGATTGGGTGAAAAAGTGTGTGCTGAGATTTCAGGCAACTCGTAGTTTTTTGAAGCTTGCAGGCCCTTTCCATGAAAGTTATTCTCGCCAGTCTCTGCTTAGGGCTACATCAACAGCAAACAAACCATAGAGATAGAACTTGAAACTGCTTTATTGTGTCAAGTTTCAAAGAGCTAGCACAAACCGTGTTTGATTTAGAGTTCCAAATACATGTATCCCTATAGGAGAAAACAGAGTGAAACCTCAAAATGAAACCGGTTACTGCCAACGAACGGTTTAACCTAGAAGAACGAAATTTGGCGAGCCAAGTGGGATTGGTGTACTGATCATTACCTGAAAGTTTCATCAAGATTGGTTGAAAAGGGGTGTGCTGATATTTCGGGCAACTCGTAGTTTTTTGGAAGCTTGGCAGGCCCTTTCCATGAAAGTGATTCTCGCCAGTCTCTGCTTAGGGCTACATCAACAGCAAACAAACCATAGAGATACAACTTGAAACTGCTTTATTGTGTCAAGTTTCAAAGAGCTAGCAGAAACCGTGTTTGATTTAGAGTTCCAAATACATGTATCCCTATAGGAGAAAACAGAGTGAAACCCTCAAAATGAAACCGGTTACTGCCAACGAACGGTTTAACCTAGAAGAACGAAAATTTGCGAGCCAAGTGGGATTGGTGTACTGATCATTACCTGAAAGTTTCATCAAGATTGGGTGAAAAAGGGTGTGCTGAGATTTCAGGAAAGTCGTAGATTTTGAAAGATTGGCAGGCCCTTTCCATGAAAGTGATTCTCGCCAGTCTCTGCTTAGGGCTACATCAACAGCAAACAAACCATAGAGATAGAACTTGAAACTGCTTTATTGTGTTAAGTTTCAAAGAGCTAGCACAAACCGTGTTGATTTAGAGTTCCAAATACATGTATCCCTATAGGAGAAAACAGAGTGAAACCTCAAAATGAAACCGGTTACTGCCAACGAACGGTTTAACCTAGAAGAACGAATTTGGAGAGCCAAGTGAGATTGGTGCATTGATTATTACCTGAAAGTTTCATCAAGATTGGGTCAAAAAGTGTGTGCTGAGAATTTTGGGCAACTCGTAGTATTTGGAAGCTTTGCAACCCCTTTCCATGAAAGTGATTCTCGCAAGTCTCTGCTTAGGGCTACATCAACAGCAAACAATCCATAGAGATAGGAACTTGAAACTGTTTATTGTGTCAAGTTTCAAAGAGCTAGCACAAACCGTGTTTGATTTAGAGTTCCAAATACATGTATCCCCTATAGGAGAAACAGAGTGAAACCTCAAAATGCAACCGGTTACTGCCAACGAACGGTTTTAACCTAGAAGAACGAAATTTGGCGAGCCAAGTGGGATTGGTGTACTGATCATTACCTGAAAGTTTCATCAAGATTGGGTGAAAAAGTGTGTGCTGAGATTTTCAGGCAACTCGTAGTTTTTGGAAGCTTGGCAGGCCCTTTCATGAACGTGATTCTCGCCAGTCTCTGCTTAGGCTACATCAACAGCAAACAAACCATAGAGATAGAACTTGAAACTGCTTTATTGTGTCATGTTTCAAAGAGCTAGCACAAACCGTGTTATATTTAGAGTTCCAAATACATGTATCCCTATAGGAGAAAACAGAGTGAAACCTCAAAATGTAACCGGTTACTGCCAACGAATGGTTTAACCTAGAAGAACGAAATTTGGCGAGCCAAGTGGGATTGGTGTACTGATCATTACCTGAAAGTTTCATCAAGATTGGGTGGAAAAGTGTTTGCTGAGATTTCAGGCAACTCGTAGTTTTTTGGAAGCTTGGCAGGCCCTTTCCATGAAAGTGATTCTCGCCAGTCTCTGCTTAGGGCTACATCAACAGCAACAAACCATAGAGATAGAACTTGAAACTGCTTTATTGTGTCAAGTTTCAAAGAGCTAGCACAAACCGTGTTTGATTTAGAGTTCCAAATACATGTATCCCTATAGGAGAAAACAGAGTGAAACCTCAAAATGAACCGGTTACTGCCAACGAACGGTTTAACCTAGAAGAACGAAATTTGGCGAGCCAAGTGGGATTGGTGTACTGATCATTACCTGAAAGTTTCATCAAGATGGGTGAAAAAGTGTGTGCTGAGATTCGGGTAACTCATAGTTTTTTGGAAGCTTGGGCGGCCCTTTCCATTAAAGTGATTCTCGCCAGTCTCTGCTTAGGGCTACAATCAACAGCAAACAAACCATAGAGATAGAACTTGAAACTGCTTTATTGTGTCAAGTTTCAAGAGCTAGCACAAACCGTGTTTGATTTAGAGTTCCAAATACATGTATCCCTATAGGAGAAAACAGAGTGAAACCTCAAAATGAAACCGTTTACTGCCAACGAACGGTTTAACCTAGAAGAACGAAATTTGGCGAGCCAAGTGGATTGGTGCATTGATTATTACCTGAAAGTTTCATCAAGATTGGGTGAAAAAGTGTGTGCTGAGATTTTTGGCAACTCGTAGTTTTTTGGAAGCTTGGCAGGCCCTTTCCATGTAAGTGGATTCTCGCCAGTCTCTGCTTAGGGCTACATCACAGCAAACAAAACCGTAGAGATAGGAACTTGAAACTGCTTTATTGTGTTAAGTTTCAAAGAGCTAGCACAAACCGTGGTTGATTTAGAGTTCCAAATACATGTATCCCTATAGGAGAAAACAAAGTGAAACTCAAAATGAAACCGGTTACTTCCAAACGAATGTTTAACCTAGAAGAACGAAATTTGGGCGAGCCAAGTGGGGATTGGTGTACTGATCATTACCTGAAAGTTTCATCAAGATTGGGTGAAAAAGGGTTGTGCTGAAATATCTGGCAACTCGTAGTTTTTTGGAAGCTTGGCAGGCCCTTTTCATGAAAGTGATTCTCGCCAGTCTCTGCTTAGGGCTATATCAACAGCAAACAATCCATAGAGATAGAACTTGAAACTGCTTTATTGTGTCAATTTCAAAGAGCTAGCACAAACCGTGTTTGATTTAGAGTTCCAAATACATGTATCCCTATAGTAGAAAACAGAGTGAAACCTCAAAATGAAACCGGTTACTGCCAACGAACAGTTTAACCCTAGAAGAACGAAATTTGTCGAGCCAAGTGGGATTGGTGTACTGATCATTACCTGAAAGTTTCATCAAGATTGGTGAAAAGGGTGTGCTGAGATTTCAGGAAAGTCGTAGATTTTGAAAGATTGGCAGGCCCTTTCCATGAAAGTGATTCTCGCCAGTCTCTGCTTAGGGCTACATCAACAGCAAACAAACCATAGAGATAGAACTTGAAACTGCTTTATTGTGTCAAGTTTCAAAGAGCTAGCACAAACCGTGATTGATTTAGAGTTCCAAATACATGTATCCCTATTGGAGAAAACAGAGTGAAACCTCAAAATGAAACCGGTTACTGCCAACGAACGGTTTACCTAGAAGAACGAAATTTGGCGAGCCAAGTGGGATTGGTGTACTGATCATTACCTGAAGTTTCATTAAGATTGGGTGAAAAAGTGTGTGCTGAGATTTCGGAAACTCTTAGTTTTTTGGAAGCTTGGCAGGCCCTTTAGATGAAAGTGATTCTCGCCAGTCTCTGCTTAGGGCTACATCAACAGCAAACAAACCATAGAGATAGAACTTGAAAGTGCTTTATTGTGTCAAGTTTCAAAGAGCTAGCACAAACCGTGTTTGATTTAGAGTTCCAAATACATGTATCCCTATAGGAGAAAACAGAGTGAAACCTCAAAATGAAACCGGTTACTGCCAACGAACGGTTTAACCTAGAAGAACGAAATTTGGCGAGCCACGTGGGATTGGTGTCTTGATCATTACCTGAAAGTTTCATCAAGATTGGGTGAAAAAGGGTGTGCTGAGATTTTGGGCAACTCGTAGTTTTTTTGGAAGCTTGGGCGGCCCTTTCCATGAAAGTGATTCTCGCCAGTCTCTGCTTAGGGCTACATCAACAGCAAACAAACCATAGAGATAGAACGTGAAACTGCTTTATTGTGTCAAGTTTCAAAGAGCTAGCACAAACCGTGTTTGATTTAGAGTTCCAAATACATGTATCCCTATAGGAGAAAACAGAGTGAAACCTCAAATGAAACGGATACTGCCAACGAACGGTTTAACCTAGAAGAACGAAATTTGGCGAGCCAAGTGGGATTGGTGTACTGATCATTACCTGAAAGTTTCATCAAGATTGGGTGAAAAAGTGTGTGCTGAGATTTCGGACAACTCGTAGTTTTTTGGAAGCTTGGCAGGCCCTTTCCATGAAAGTGATTCTCGCCAGTCTCTGCTTAGGGCTACATCAACAGCAAACAAACCATAGAGATAGAACTTGAAACTGCTTTATTGTGTCAAGTTTCATAGAGCTAGCCAAACCGTGTTTGATTTAGAGTTCCAAATACATGTATCCCTATAGGATAAAACAGAGTGAAAACTCAAAATGAAACCGGTTACTGCCAACGAACGGTTAACCTAGAAGAACGAAATTTGGCGAGCCAAGTGGGATTGGTGTACTGATCATTACCTGAAAGTTTCATCAAGATTGGGTGAAAAAGGGTGTGCTGAGATTTCGGGCAACTCATAGTTTTTGGAAGCTTGGCAGGCCCTTTCCATTAAAGTGATTCTCGCCAGTCTCTGCTTAGGGCTACATCAACAGCAAACAAACCATAGAGATAGAACTTGAAACTGCTTATTGTGTCAAGTTTCAAGAGCTAGCACAAACCGTGTTTGATTTAGAGTTCCAAATACATGTATCCCTATAGGAGAAAACAAAGTGAAACCTCAAAATGAAACCGGTTACTTCCAACGAATGGTTTAACCTAGAAAACGAAATTTGGCGAGCCAAGTGGGATTGGTGTACTGATCATTACCTGAAAGTTTCATCAAGATTGGGTGAAAAAGTGTGTGCTGAGATATCTGGCAACTCGTAGTTTTTTGGAAGCTTGCAGGCCCCTTTCCATGAAAGTTATTCTCGCCAGTCTCTGCTTAGGGCTACATCAACAGCAAACAAACCATAGAGATAGAACTTGAAACTGCTTTATTGTGTCAAGTTTCAAAGAGCTAGCACAAACCGTGTTTGATTTAGAGTTCCAAATACATGTATCCCTATAGGAGAAACAGAGTGAAACCTCAAAATGAAACCGGTTACTGCCAACGAACGGTTTAACCTAGAAGAACGAAATTTGGCGAGCCAAGTGGGATTGGTGTACTGATCATTACCTGAAAGTTTCATCAAGATTGGTGAAAAAGTGTGTGCTGAGATTTCGGGCAACTCGTAGTTTTTTGGGAAGCTGTGGCCCTTTCCATGAAAGTGATTCTCGCCAGTCTCTGCTTAGGGCTACATCAACAGCAAACAAACCATAGAGATAGAACTTGAAACTGCTTTATTGTGTCAAGTTTCAAAGAGCTAGAACAAACCGTGTTTGATTTAGAGTTCCAAATACATGTATCCCTGTAGGAGAAAACAGAGTGAAACCTCAAAATGAAACCGGTTCCTGCCAACGAACGGTTTTAACCTAGAAGAACGAAATTTGGAGAGCCAAGTGGGACTGGTGCATTGATTATTACCTGAAAGTTTCATCAAGATTGGGTCAAAAAGTGTGTGCTGAGATTTTGGGCAACTCGTAGTTTTTTGTAAGCTTTGCAGGCCCTTTCCATGTAAGTGATTCTCGCCAGTCTCTGCTTAGGGCTACATCAACAGCAAACAAACCATAGAGATAGAACTTGAAACTGCTTTATTGTGTCAAGTTTCAAAGAGCTAGCACAAACCGTGTTTGATTTAGAGTTCCAAATACATGTATCCCTATAGGAGAAAACAGAGTGAAACCTCAAAATGAAACCGGTTACTGCCAACGAACGGTTTAACCTAGAAGAACGAAATTTGGCGAGCCAAGTGGGATTGGTGTACTGATCATTACCTGAAAGTTTCATCAAGATTGGGTGAAAAAGTGTGTGCTGAGATTTCAGGCAACTCGTAGTTTTTTGGAAGCTTGGCAGGCCCTTTCCATGAAAGTTATTCTCGCCAGTCTCTGCTTAGGGCTACATCAACAGCAAACAAACCATAGAGATAGAACTTGAAACTGCTTTATTGTGTCAAGTTTCAAAGAGCTAGCACAAACCGTGTTTTGATTTAGAGTTCCAAATACATGTATCCCTATAGGAGAAAACAGAGTGAAACCTCAAAATGAAACCGGTTACTGCCAACGAACGGTTTAACCTAGAAGAACGAAATTTGGCGAGCCAAGTGGGATTGGTGTACTGATCATTACCTGAAAGTTTCATCAAGATTGGTTGAAAAGGGGGTGCTGATATTTCGGGCAACTCGTAGTTTTTTGGAAGCTTGGCAGGCCCTTTCCATGAAAGTGATTCTCGCCAGTCTCTGCTTAGGGCTACATCAACAGCAAACAAACCATAGAGATACAACTTGAAACTGCTTTATTGTGTCAAGTTTCAAAGAGCTAGCAGAAACCGTGTTGATTTAGAGTTCCAAATACATGTATCCCTATAGGAGAAAACAGAGTGAAACCTCAAAATGAAACCGGTTACTGCCAACGAACGGTTTAACCTAGAAGAACGAAATTTGGCCGAGCCAAGTGGGATTGGTGTACTGATCATTACCTGAAAGTTTCATCCAAGATTGGGTGAAAAAGGTGTGCTGAGATTTCAGAAAGTCGTAGATTTTGAAAGATTGGCAGGCCCTTTCCATGAAAGTGATTCTCGCCAGTCTCTGCTTAGGGCTACATCAACAGCAAACAAACCATAGAGATAGAACTTGAAACTGCTTTATTGTTGTTAAGTTTCAAAGAGCTAGCACAAACCGTGTTTGATTTAGAGTTCCAAATACATGTATCCCTATAGGAGAAAACAGAGTGAAACCTCAAAATGAAACCGGTTACTGCCAACGAACGGTTTAACCTAGAAGAACGAAATTTGGAGAGCCAAGTGGGATTGGTGCATTGATTATTACCTGAAAGTTTCATCAAGATTGGGTCAAAAAGTGTGTGCTGAGATTTTGGGCAACTCGTAGTATTTGGAAGCTTTGCAACCCCTTTCCATGAAAGTGATTCTCCGCAAGTCTCTGCTTAGGGCTACATCAACAGCAAACAATCCATAGAGATAGAACTTGAAACTGTTTATTGTGTCAAGTTCAAAGAGCTAGCACAAACCGTGTTTGATTTAGAGTTCCAAATACATGTATCCCTATAGGAGAAAACAGAGTGAAACCTCAAAATGAAACCGGTTACTGCCAACGAACGGTTTAACCTAGAAGAACGAAATTTGGCGAGCCAAGTGGGATTGGTGTACTGATCATTACCTGAAAGTTTCATCAAGATTGGGTGAAAAAGTGTGTGCTGAGATTTCAGGCAACTCGTAGTTTTTGGAAGCTTGGCAGGCCCTTTCCATGAACGTGATTCTCGCCAGTCTCTGCTTAGGGCTACATCAACAGCAAACAAACCATAGAGATAGAACTTGAAACTGCTTTATTGTGTCATGTTTCAAAGAGCTAGCACAAACCGTGTTATATTTAGAGTTCCAAATACATGTATCCCTATAGGAGAAAACAGAGTGAAACCTCAAAATGTAACCGGTTACTGCCAACGAATGGTTTAACCTAGAAGAACGAAATTTGGCGAGCCAAGTGGGATTGGTGTACTGATCATTACCTGAAAGTTTCATCAAGATTGGTGGAAAAGTGTTTGCTGAGATTTCAGGCAACTCGTAGTTTTTGGAAGCTTGGCAGGCCCTTTCCATGAAAGTGATTCTCGCCAGTCTCTGCTTAGGGCTACATCAACAGCAAACAAACCATAGAGATAGAACTTGAAACTGCTTTATTGTGTCAAGTTCAAAGAGCTAGCACAAACCGTGATTGATTTAGAGTTCCAAATACATGTATCCCTATTGGAGAAAACAGAGTGAAACCTCAAAATGAAACCGGATCCTGCAAGGAACGGTTTAACCTAGAAGAACGAAATTTGTCCGAGCCAAGTGGGATTGGTGTACTGATCATTACCTGAAAGTTTCATCAAGATTGGGTGAAAAAGTGTGTGCTGAGATTTCGGGTAACTCATAGTTTTTTGGAAGCTTGGGCGGCCTTTTCCATTAAAGTGATTCTCGCCAGTCTCTGCTTAGGGCTACATCAACAGCAAACAAACCATAGAGATAGAACTTGAAACTGCTTTATTGTGTTCAAGTTTCAAAGAGCTAGCACAAACCGTGTTTGATTTAGAGTTCCAAATACATGTATCTCTATAGGAGAAAACAGAGTGAAACCTCAAAATGAAACCGGATACTGCCAACGAACGGTTTAACCTAGAAGAACGAAATTTGGCGAGCCAAGTGGGATTGGTGCATTGATTATTACCTGAAAGTTTCATCAAGATTGGGTGAAAAAGTGTGTGCTGAGATTTTTGGCAACTCGTAGTTTTTTGGAAGCTTGGCAGGCCCTTTCCATGTAAGTGATTCTCGCCAGTCTCTGCTTAGGGCTACATCAACAGCAAACAAACCGTAGAGATAGAACTTGAAACTGCTTTATTGTGTTAAGTTTCAAAGAGCTAGCACAAACCGTGTTTGATTTAGAGTTCCAAATACATGTATCCCTATAGGAGAAAACAAAGTGAAACCTCAAAATGAAACCGGTTACTTCCAACGAATGGTTTAACCTAGAAGAACGAAATTTGGCGAGCCAAGTGGGATTGGTGTACTGATCATTACCTGAAAATTTCATCAAGATTGGGTGAAAAAGTGTGTGCTGATATATCTGGCAACTCGTAGTTTTTTGGAAGCTTGGCAGGCCCTTTTCATGAAAGTGATTCTCGCCAGTCTCTGCTTAGGGCTATATCAACAGCAAACAAATCCATAGAGATAGAACTTGAAACTGCTTTATTGTGTCAAGTTTCAAAGAGCTAGCACAAACCGTGTTTGATTTAGAGTTCCAAATACATGTATCCCTATAGTAGAAAACAGAGTGAAACCTCAAAATGAAACCGGTTACTGCCAACGAACAGTTTAACCTAGAAGAACGAAATTTGTCGAGCCAAGTGGGATTGGTGTACTGATCATTACCTGAAAGTTTCATCAAGATTGGGTGAAAAAGGGTGTGCTGAGATTTCAGGAAAGTCGTAGATTTTGAAAGATTGGCAGGCCCTTTCCATGAAAGTGATTCTCGCCAGTCTCTGCTTAGGGCTACATCAACAGCAAACAAACCATAGAGATAGAACTTGAAACTGCTTTATTGTGTCAAGTTTCAAAGAGCTAGCACAAACCGTGATTGATTTAGAGTTCCAAATACATGTATCCCTATTGGAGAAAACAGAGTGAAACCTCAAAATGAAACCGGTTACTGCCAACGAACGGTTTAACCTAGAAGAACGAAATTTGGCGAGCCAAGTGGGATTGGTGTACTGATCATTACCTGAAAGTTTCATTAAGATTGGGTGAAAAAGTGTGTGCTGAGATTTCGGGAAACTCTTAGTTTTTTGGAAGCTTGGCAGGCCCTTTAGATGAAAGTGATTCTCGCCAGTCTCTGCTTAGGGCTACATCAACAGCAAACAAACCATAGAGATAGAACTTGAAAGTGCTTTATTGTGTCAAGTTTCAAAGAGCTAGCACAAACCGTGTTTGATTTAGAGTTCCAAATACATGTATCCCTATAGGAGAAAACAGAGTGAAACCTCAAAATGAAACCGGTTACTGCCAACGAACGGTTTAACCTAGAAGAACGAAATTTGGCGAGCCACGTGGGATTGGTGTCTTGATCATTACCTGAAAGTTTCATCAAGATTGGGTGAAAAAGGTGTGCTGAGATTTTGGGCAACTCGTAGTTTTTTGGAAGCTTGGGCGGCCCTTTCCATGAAAGTGATTCTCGCCAGTCTCTGCTTAGGGCTACATCAACAGCAAACAAACCATAGAGATAGAACGTGAAACTGCTTTATTGTGTCAAGTTTCAAAGAGCTAGCACAAACCGTGTTTGATTTAGAGTTCCAAATACATGTATCCCTATAGGAGAAAACAGAGTGAAACCTCAAAATGAAACCGGTTACTGCCAACGAACGGTTTAACCTAGAAGAACGAAATTTGGCGAGCCAAGTGGGATTGGTGTACTGATCATTACCTGAAAGTTTCATCAAGATTGGGTGAAAAAGTGTGTGCTGAGATTTCGGGCAACTCGTAGTTTTTTGGAAGCTTGTGGCCCTTTCCATGAAAGTGATTCTCGCCAGTCTCTGCTTAGGGCTACATCAACAGCAAACAAACCATAGAGATAGAACTTGAAACTGCTTTATTGTGTCAAGTTTCAAAGAGCTAGAACAAACCGTGTTTGATTTAGAGTTCCAAATACATGTATCCCTATAGGAGAAAACAGAGTGAAACCTCAAAATGAAACCAGTTACTGCCAACGAACGGTTTAACCTAGAAGAACGAAATTTGGAGAGCCAAGTGGGATTGGTGCATTGATTATTACCTGAAAGTTTCATCAAGATTGGGTCAAAAAGTGTGTGCTGAGATTTTGGGCAACTCGTAGTATTTGGAAGCTTTGCAGGCCCTTTCCATGTAAGTGATTCTCGCCAGTCTCTGCTTAGGGCTACATCAACAGCAAACAAACCATAGAGATAGAACTTGAAACTGCTTTATTGTGTCAAGTTTCAAAGAGCTAGCACAAACCGTGTTTGATTTAGAGTTCCAAATACATGTATCCCTATAGGAGAAAACAGAGTGAAACCTCAAAATGAAACCGGTTACTGCCAACGAACGGTTTAACCTAGAAGAACGAAATTTGGCGAGCCAAGTGGGATTGGTGTACTGATCATTACCTGAAAGTTTCATCAAGATTGGGTGAAAAAGTGTGTGCTGAGATTTCAGGCAACTCGTAGTTTTTTGGAAGCTTGGCAGGCCCTTTCCATGAACGTGATTCTCGCCAGTCTCTGCTTAGGGCTACATCAACAGCAAACAAACCATAGAGATAGAACTTGAAACTGCTTTATTGTGTCAAGTTTCAAAGAGCTAGCACAAACCGTGTTTTATTTAGAGTTCCAAATACATGTATCCCTATAGGAGAAAACAGAGTGAAACCTCAAAATGTAACCGGTTACTGCCAACGAATGGTTTAACCTAGAAGAACGAAATTTGGCGAGCCAAGTGGGATTGGTGTACTGATCATTACCTGAAAGTTTCATCAAGATTGGGTGGAAAAGTGTTTGCTGAGATTTCAGGCAACTCGTAGTTTTTTGGAAGCTTGGCAGGCCCTTTCCATGAAAGTGATTCTCGCCAGTCTCTGCTTAGGGCTACATCAACAGCAAACAAACCATAGAGATAGAACTTGAAACTGCTTTATTGTGTCAAGTTTCAAAGAGCTAGCACAAACAGTGTTTGATTTAGAGTTCCAAATACATGTATCCCTATAGGAGAAAACAGAGTGAAACCTCAAAATGAAACCGGTTACTGCCAACGAACGGTTTAACCTAGAAGAACGAAATTTGGCGAGCCAAGTGGGATTGGTGTACTGATCATTACCTGAAAGTTTCATCAAGATTGGGTGAAAAAGTGTGTGCTGAGATTTCGGGTAACTCATAGTTTTTTGGAAGCTTGGGCGGCCCTTTCCATTAAAGTGATTCTCGCCAGTCTCTGCTTAGGGCTACATCAACAGCAAACAAACCATAGAGATAGAACTTGAAACTGCTTTATTGTGTCAAGTTTCAAAGAGCTAGCACAAACCGTGTTTGATTTAGAGTTCCAAATACATGTATCCCTATAGGAGAAAACAAAGTGAAACCTCAAAATGAAACCGGTTACTTCCAACGAATGGTTTAACCTAGAAAACGAAATTTGGCGAGCCAAGTGGGATTGGTGTACTGATCATTACCTGAAAGTTTCATCAAGATTGGGTGAAAAAGTGTGTGCTGAGATATCTGGCAACTCGTAGTTTTTTGGAAGCTTGGCAGGCCCTTTTCATGAAAGTGATTCTCGCCAGTCTCTGCTTAGGGCTATATCAACAGCAAACAATCCATAGAGATAGAACTTGAAACTGCTTTATTGTGTCAAGTTTCAAAGAGCTAGCACAAACCGTGTTTGATTTAGAGTTCCAAATACATGTATCCCTATAGTAGAAAACAGAGTGAAACCTCAAAATGAAACCGGTTACTGCCAACGAACAGTTTAACCTAGAAGAACGAAATTTGTCGAGCCAAGTGGGATTGGTGTACTGATCATTACCTGAAAGTTTCATCAAGATTGGGTGAAGAAGGGTGTGCTGAGATTTCGGGCAACTCGTAGTTTTTTGGAAGCTTGGCAGGCCCATTCCATGAAAGTGATTCTCAGCAGTCTCTGCTTAGGGCTACATCAACAGCAAACAAACCATAAAGATAGACCTTGAAACTGCTTTATTGTGTCAAGTTTCAAAGTGCTAGCAAAAACCGTGTTTGATTTAGAGTTCCAAATACATGTATCCCTATAGGAGAAAACACAGCGGAACCTCAAAATGAAACAGGTTACTGCCAACGAACGGTTTAACCTAGAAGAACGAAATTTGGCGAGCCAAATGGGACTGGTGTACTGATCATTTCCTGAAAGTTTCATCAAGATTGGGTGAAAAAGGGTGTGCTGAGATTTCAGGAAACTCGTAGTTTTTTGGAAGCTTGGCCGGCCCTTTCATGAACGTGATTCTCGCCAGTCTCTGCTTAGGGCTACATCAACAGCAAACAAACCATAGACATAGAACTAAAACTGCTTTATTGTGTCAAGTTTCAAAGAGCTAGCACAAACCGTGTTTTATTTAGATTTCCAAATACATGTATCCCTATAGGAGAAAACAGAGTGAAACCTCAAAATGAAACCAGTTACTGCCAACGAACGGTTTAACCTAGAAGAACGAAATTTGGCGAGCCAAGTGGGATTAGTGTACTGATCATTACCTGAAAGTTTCATCAAGATTGGGTGAAAAAGTGTGTGCTGAGATTTCAGGCAACTCGTAGTTTTTTAGAAGCTTGGCAGGCCCTTTCCATGAAAGTGATTCTCGCCAGTCTCTGCTTAGGGCTACATCAACAGCAAACAAACCATAGAGATAGAACTTAAACCTGCTTTATTGTGTCAAGTTTCAAAGAGCTAGCACAAACCGTGTTTGATTTAGAGTTCCAAATACATGTATCCCTATAGGAGAAAACAGAGAGAAACCTCAAAATGAAACCGGTTACTGCCAACGAACGGTTTAACCTAGAAGAACGAAATTTGGCGAGCCAAGTGGGATTGGTGTACTGATCATTACCTGAAAGTTTCATCAAGATTGGGTGAAAAAGTGTGTGCTGAGATTTCAGGCAACTCGTAGTTTTTTGGAAGCTTGGCAGGCCCTTTCAATGAAAGTGATTCTCGCCAGTCTCTGCTTAGGGCTACATCAACAGCAAACAAACCATAGAGATAGAACTTAAAACTGCTTTATTGTGTCAAGTTTCAAAGAGCTAGCACAAACCGTGTTTGATTTAGAGTTCCAAATACATGTATCCCTATAGGAGAAAACAGAGTGAAACCTCAAAATGAAACCGGTTACTGCCAACGAATGGTTTAACCTAGAAGAACGAAATTTGGCGAGCCAAGTGGGATTGGTGTACTGATCATTACCTGAAAGTTTCATCAAGATTGGGTGAAAAAGTGTGTGCTGAGATTTCGGGCAACTCGTAGTTTTTTGGAAGCTTGGCAGGCCCTTTCATGAAAGTGATTCTCGCCAGTCTCTGCTTAGGGCTATATCAACAGCAAACAAACCATAGAGATAGAACTTGAACCTGCTTTATTGTGTCAAGTTTCAAAGAGCTAGCACAAACCGTGTTTGATTTAGAGTTCCAAATACATGTATCCCTATAGGAGAAAACAGAGTGAAACCTCAAAATGAAACCGGTTACTGCCAACGAACGATTTAACCTAGAAGAACGAAATTTGGCGAGGAAAGTGGGATTGGTGTACTGATCATTACCTGAAAGTTTCATCAAGATTGGGTGAAAAAGTGTGTGCTGAGATTTCAGGCAACTCGTAGTTTTTTGGAAGCTTGGCAGGCCCTTTTCATGAAAGTGATTCTCGCCAGTCTCTGCTTAGGGCTACATCAACAGCAAACAAACCATAGAGATAGAACTTGAAACTGCTTTATTGTGTCAAGTTTCAAAGAGCTAGCACAAACCGTGTTTTATTTAGAGTTCCAAATACATGTATCCCTATAGGAGAAAACAGAGCGAAACCTCAAAATGTAACCGGTTACTGCCAACGAATGGTTTAACCTAGAAGAACGAAATTTGGCGAGCCAAGTGGGATTGGTGTACTGATCATTACCTGAAAGTTTCATCAAGATTGGGTGGAAAAGTGTTTGCTGAGATTTCAGGCAACTCGTAGTTTTTTGGAAGCTTGGCAGGCCCTTTCCATGAAAATGATTCTTGCCAGTCTCTGCTTAAGGCTACATCAACAGCAAACAAACCATAGAGATAAAACCTGAAACTGCTTTATTGTGTCAAGTTTCAAAGAGCTAGCACAAACCGTGTTTGATTTAGAGTTCCAAATACATGTATCCCTATAGGAGAAAACAGAGTGAAACCTCAAAATGAAACCGGTTACTGCCAACGAACGGTTTAACCTAGAAGAACGAAATTTGGCGAGCCAAGTGGGATTGGTGTACTGATCATTTCCTGAAAGTTTCATCAAGATTGGGTGAAAAAGGGTGTGCTGAGATTTCAGGCACCTCGTAGTTTTTTGGAAGCTTGGCCGGCCCTTTCCATGAACGTGATTCTCGCCAGTCTCTGCTTAGGGCTACATCAACAGCAAACAAACCATAGAGATAGAACTTGAAACTGCTTTATTGTGTCAAGTTTCAAAGAGCTAGCACAAACCGTGTTTGATTTAGAGTTCCAAATACATGTATCCCTATAGGAGAAAACAGAGTGAAACCTCAAAATGAAACCGGTTACTGCCAACGAACGGTTTAACCTAGAAGAATGAAATTTGGCGAGCCAAGTGGGATTGGTGTACTGATCATGACCTGAAAGTTTCATCAAGATTGGGTGAAAAAGTGTTTGCTGAGATTTCAGAAAACTCGTAGTTTTTTGGAAGCTTCGCAGGCCCTTTCCATGAAAGTGATTCTCGCCAGTCTCTGCTTAGGGCTACATCAACAGCAAACAAACCATAGAGATAGAACTTGAAACTGCTTTATTGTGTCAAGTTACAAAGAGCTAGCACAAACCGTGTTTGATTTAGAGTTCCAAATACATGTATCCCTATAGAAGAAAACAGAGTGAAACCTCAAAATGAAACCGGTTACTGCCAACGAACTGTTTAACCTAGAAGAACGAAATTTGGCGAGCCAAGTGGGATTGGTGTACTGATCATTACCTGAAAGTTTCATCAAGATTGGGTGAAAAAGGGTATGCTGAGATTTCAGGCAACTCGTACTTTTTTGGAAGCTTGGCAGGCCCTTTTCATGAAAGTGATTCTCGCCAGTCTCTGCTTAGGGCTACATCAACAGCAAACAAACCATAGAGATAGAACTTGAAACTGCTTTATTGTGTCAAGTTTCAAAGAGCTAGCACAAACCGTGTTTGATTTAGAGTTCCAAATACATGTATCCCTATAGGAGAAAACAAAGTGAAACCTCAAAATGAAACCGGTTACTTCCAACGAATGGTTTAACCTAGAAGAACGAAATTTGGCGAGCCAAGTGGGATTGGTGTACTGATCATTACCTGAAAGTTTCATCAAGATTGGGTGAAAAAGTGTGTGCTGATATATCTGGCAACTCGTAGTTTTTTGGAAGCTTGGCAGGCCCTTTTCATGAAAGTGATTCTCGCCAGTCTCTGCTTAGGGCTATATCAACAGCAAACAATCCATAGAGATAGAACTTGAAACTGCTTTATTGTGTCAAGTTTCAAAGAGCTAGCACAAACCGTGTTTGATTTAGAGTTCCAAATACATGTATCCCTATAGTAGAAAACAGAGTGAAACCTCAAAATGAAACCGGTTACTGCCAACGAACAGTTTAACCTAGAAGAACGAAATTTGTCGAGCCAAGTGGGATTGGTGTACTGATCATTACCTGAAAGTTTCATCAAGATTGGGTGAAAAAGGGTGTGCTGAGATTTCAGGAAAGTCGTAGATTTTGAAAGATTGGCAGGCCCTTTCCATGAAAGTGATTCTCGCCAGTCTCTGCTTAGGGCTACATCAACAGCAAACAAACCATAGAGATAGAACTTGAAACTGCTTTATTGTGTCAAGTTTCAAAGAGCTAGCACAAACCGTGATTGATTTAGAGTTCCAAATACATGTATCCCTATTGGAGAAAACAGAGTGAAACCTCAAAATGAAACCGGTTACTGCCAACGAACGGTTTAACCTAGAAGAACGAAATTTGGCGAGCCAAGTGGGATTGGTGTACTGATCATTACCTGAAAGTTTCATTAAGATTGGGTGAAAAAGTGTGTGCTGAGATTTCGGGAAACTCTTAGTTTTTTGGAAGCTTGGCAGGCCCTTTAGATGAAAGTGATTCTCGCCAGTCTCTGCTTAGGGCTACATCAACAGCAAACAAACCATAGAGATAGAACTTGAAAGTGCTTTATTGTGTCAAGTTTCAAAGAGCTAGCACAAACCGTGTTTGATTTAGAGTTCCAAATACATGTATCCCTATAGGAGAAAACAGAGTGAAACCTCAAAATGAAACCGGTTACTGCCAACGAACGGTTTAACCTAGAAGAACGAAATTTGGCGAGCCACGTGGGATTGGTGTCTTGATCATTACCTGAAAGTTTCATCAAGATTGGGTGAAAAAGGGTGTGCTGAGATTTTGGGCAACTCGTAGTTTTTTGGAAGCTTGGGCGGCCCTTTCCATGAAAGTGATTCTCGCCAGTCTCTGCTTAGGGCTACATCAACAGCAAACAAACCATAGAGATAGAACGTGAAACTGCTTTATTGTGTCAAGTTTCAAAGAGCTAGCACAAACCGTGTTTGATTTAGAGTTCCAAATACATGTATCCCTATAGGAGAAAACAGAGTGAAACCTCAAAATGAAACCGGTTACTGCCAACGAACGGTTTAACCTAGAAGAACGAAATTTGGCGAGCCAAGTGGGATTGGTGTACTGATCATTACCTGAAAGTTTCATCAAGATTGGGTGAAAAAGTGTGTGCTGAGATTTCGGGCAACTCGTAGTTTTTTGGAAGCTTGTGGCCCTTTCCATGAAAGTGATTCTCGCCAGTCTCTGCTTAGGGCTACATCAACAGCAAACAAACCATAGAGATAGAACTTGAAACTGCTTTATTGTGTCAAGTTTCAAAGAGCTAGAACAAACCGTGTTTGATTTAGAGTTCCAAATACATGTATCCCTATAGGAGAAAACAGAGTGAAACCTCAAAATGAAACCAGTTACTGCCAACGAACGGTTTAACCTAGAAGAACGAAATTTGGAGAGCCAAGTGGGATTGGTGCATTGATTATTACCTGAAAGTTTCATCAAGATTGGGTCAAAAAGTGTGTGCTGAGATTTTGGGCAACTCGTAGTATTTGGAAGCTTTGCAGGCCCTTTCCATGTAAGTGATTCTCGCCAGTCTCTGCTTAGGGCTACATCAACAGCAAACAAACCATAGAGATAGAACTTGAAACTGCTTTATTGTGTCAAGTTTCAAAGAGCTAGCACAAACCGTGTTTGATTTAGAGTTCCAAATACATGTATCCCTATAGGAGAAAACAGAGTGAAACCTCAAAATGAAACCGGTTACTGCCAACGAACGGTTTAACCTAGAAGAACGAAATTTGGCGAGCCAAGTGGGATTGGTGTACTGATCATTACCTGAAAGTTTCATCAAGATTGGGTGAAAAAGTGTGTGCTGAGATTTCAGGCAACTCGTAGTTTTTTGGAAGCTTGGCAGGCCCTTTCCATGAACGTGATTCTCGCCAGTCTCTGCTTAGGGCTACATCAACAGCAAACAAACCATAGAGATAGAACTTGAAACTGCTTTATTGTGTCAAGTTTCAAAGAGCTAGCACAAACCGTGTTTTATTTAGAGTTCCAAATACATGTATCCCTATAGGAGAAAACAGAGTGAAACCTCAAAATGTAACCGGTTACTGCCAACGAATGGTTTAACCTAGAAGAACGAAATTTGGCGAGCCAAGTGGGATTGGTGTACTGATCATTACCTGAAAGTTTCATCAAGATTGGGTGGAAAAGTGTTTGCTGAGATTTCAGGCAACTCGTAGTTTTTTGGAAGCTTGGCAGGCCCTTTCCATGAAAGTGATTCTCGCCAGTCTCTGCTTAGGGCTACATCAACAGCAAACAAACCATAGAGATAGAACTTGAAACTGCTTTATTGTGTCAAGTTTCAAAGAGCTAGCACAAACAGTGTTTGATTTAGAGTTCCAAATACATGTATCCCTATAGGAGAAAACAGAGTGAAACCTCAAAATGAAACCGGTTACTGCCAACGAACGGTTTAACCTAGAAGAACGAAATTTGGCGAGCCAAGTGGGATTGGTGTACTGATCATTACCTGAAAGTTTCATCAAGATTGGGTGAAAAAGTGTGTGCTGAGATTTCGGGTAACTCATAGTTTTTTGGAAGCTTGGGCGGCCCTTTCCATTAAAGTGATTCTCGCCAGTCTCTGCTTAGGGCTACATCAACAGCAAACAAACCATAGAGATAGAACTTGAAACTGCTTTATTGTGTCAAGTTTCAAAGAGCTAGCACAAACCGTGTTTGATTTAGAGTTCCAAATACATGTATCCCTATAGGAGAAAACAAAGTGAAACCTCAAAATGAAACCGGTTACTTCCAACGAATGGTTTAACCTAGAAAACGAAATTTGGCGAGCCAAGTGGGATTGGTGTACTGATCATTACCTGAAAGTTTCATCAAGATTGGGTGAAAAAGTGTGTGCTGAGATATCTGGCAACTCGTAGTTTTTTGGAAGCTTGGCAGGCCCTTTTCATGAAAGTGATTCTCGCCAGTCTCTGCTTAGGGCTATATCAACAGCAAACAATCCATAGAGATAGAACTTGAAACTGCTTTATTGTGTCAAGTTTCAAAGAGCTAGCACAAACCGTGTTTGATTTAGAGTTCCAAATACATGTATCCCTATAGTAGAAAACAGAGTGAAACCTCAAAATGAAACCGGTTACTGCCAACGAACAGTTTAACCTAGAAGAACGAAATTTGTCGAGCCAAGTGGGATTGGTGTACTGATCATTACCTGAAAGTTTCATCAAGATTGGGTGAAGAAGGGTGTGCTGAGATTTCGGGCAACTCGTAGTTTTTTGGAAGCTTGGCAGGCCCATTCCATGAAAGTGATTCTCAGCAGTCTCTGCTTAGGGCTACATCAACAGCAAACAAACCATAAAGATAGACCTTGAAACTGCTTTATTGTGTCAAGTTTCAAAGTGCTAGCAAAAACCGTGTTTGATTTAGAGTTCCAAATACATGTATCCCTATAGGAGAAAACACAGCGGAACCTCAAAATGAAACAGGTTACTGCCAACGAACGGTTTAACCTAGAAGAACGAAATTTGGCGAGCCAAATGGGACTGGTGTACTGATCATTTCCTGAAAGTTTCATCAAGATTGGGTGAAAAAGGGTGTGCTGAGATTTCAGGAAACTCGTAGTTTTTTGGAAGCTTGGCCGGCCCTTTCATGAACGTGATTCTCGCCAGTCTCTGCTTAGGGCTACATCAACAGCAAACAAACCATAGACATAGAACTAAAACTGCTTTATTGTGTCAAGTTTCAAAGAGCTAGCACAAACCGTGTTTTATTTAGATTTCCAAATACATGTATCCCTATAGGAGAAAACAGAGTGAAACCTCAAAATGAAACCAGTTACTGCCAACGAACGGTTTAACCTAGAAGAACGAAATTTGGCGAGCCAAGTGGGATTAGTGTACTGATCATTACCTGAAAGTTTCATCAAGATTGGGTGAAAAAGTGTGTGCTGAGATTTCAGGCAACTCGTAGTTTTTTAGAAGCTTGGCAGGCCCTTTCCATGAAAGTGATTCTCGCCAGTCTCTGCTTAGGGCTACATCAACAGCAAACAAACCATAGAGATAGAACTTAAACCTGCTTTATTGTGTCAAGTTTCAAAGAGCTAGCACAAACCGTGTTTGATTTAGAGTTCCAAATACATGTATCCCTATAGGAGAAAACAGAGAGAAACCTCAAAATGAAACCGGTTACTGCCAACGAACGGTTTAACCTAGAAGAACGAAATTTGGCGAGCCAAGTGGGATTGGTGTACTGATCATTACCTGAAAGTTTCATCAAGATTGGGTGAAAAAGTGTGTGCTGAGATTTCAGGCAACTCGTAGTTTTTTGGAAGCTTGGCAGGCCCTTTCAATGAAAGTGATTCTCGCCAGTCTCTGCTTAGGGCTACATCAACAGCAAACAAACCATAGAGATAGAACTTAAAACTGCTTTATTGTGTCAAGTTTCAAAGAGCTAGCACAAACCGTGTTTGATTTAGAGTTCCAAATACATGTATCCCTATAGGAGAAAACAGAGTGAAACCTCAAAATGAAACCGGTTACTGCCAACGAATGGTTTAACCTAGAAGAACGAAATTTGGCGAGCCAAGTGGGATTGGTGTACTGATCATTACCTGAAAGTTTCATCAAGATTGGGTGAAAAAGTGTGTGCTGAGATTTCGGGCAACTCGTAGTTTTTTGGAAGCTTGGCAGGCCCTTTCATGAAAGTGATTCTCGCCAGTCTCTGCTTAGGGCTATATCAACAGCAAACAAACCATAGAGATAGAACTTGAACCTGCTTTATTGTGTCAAGTTTCAAAGAGCTAGCACAAACCGTGTTTGATTTAGAGTTCCAAATACATGTATCCCTATAGGAGAAAACAGAGTGAAACCTCAAAATGAAACCGGTTACTGCCAACGAACGATTTAACCTAGAAGAACGAAATTTGGCGAGGAAAGTGGGATTGGTGTACTGATCATTACCTGAAAGTTTCATCAAGATTGGGTGAAAAAGTGTGTGCTGAGATTTCAGGCAACTCGTAGTTTTTTGGAAGCTTGGCAGGCCCTTTTCATGAAAGTGATTCTCGCCAGTCTCTGCTTAGGGCTACATCAACAGCAAACAAACCATAGAGATAGAACTTGAAACTGCTTTATTGTGTCAAGTTTCAAAGAGCTAGCACAAACCGTGTTTTATTTAGAGTTCCAAATACATGTATCCCTATAGGAGAAAACAGAGCGAAACCTCAAAATGTAACCGGTTACTGCCAACGAATGGTTTAACCTAGAAGAACGAAATTTGGCGAGCCAAGTGGGATTGGTGTACTGATCATTACCTGAAAGTTTCATCAAGATTGGGTGGAAAAGTGTTTGCTGAGATTTCAGGCAACTCGTAGTTTTTTGGAAGCTTGGCAGGCCCTTTCCATGAAAATGATTCTTGCCAGTCTCTGCTTAAGGCTACATCAACAGCAAACAAACCATAGAGATAAAACCTGAAACTGCTTTATTGTGTCAAGTTTCAAAGAGCTAGCACAAACCGTGTTTGATTTAGAGTTCCAAATACATGTATCCCTATAGGAGAAAACAGAGTGAAACCTCAAAATGAAACCGGTTACTGCCAACGAACGGTTTAACCTAGAAGAACGAAATTTGGCGAGCCAAGTGGGATTGGTGTACTGATCATTTCCCGAAAGTTTCATCAAGATTGGGTGAAAAAGGGTGTGCTGAGATTTCAGGCACCTCGTAGTTTTTTGGAAGCTTGGCCGGCCCTTTCCATGAACGTGATTCTCGCCAGTCTCTGCTTAGGGCTACATCAACAGCAAACAAACCATAGAGATAGAACTTGAAACTGCTTTATTGTGTCAAGTTTCAAAGAGCTAGCACAAACCGTGTTTGATTTAGAGTTCCAAATACATGTATCCCTATAGGAGAAAACAGAGTGAAACCTCAAAATGAAACCGGTTACTGCCAACGAACGGTTTAACCTAGAAGAATGAAATTTGGCGAGCCAAGTGGGATTGGTGTACTGATCATGACCTGAAAGTTTCATCAAGATTGGGTGAAAAAGTGTTTGCTGAGATTTCAGAAAACTCGTAGTTTTTTGGAAGCTTCGCAGGCCCTTTCCATGAAAGTGATTCTCGCCAGTCTCTGCTTAGGGCTACATCAACAGCAAACAAACCATAGAGATAGAACTTGAAACTGCTTTATTGTGTCAAGTTACAAAGAGCTAGCACAAACCGTGTTTGATTTAGAGTTCCAAATACATGTATCCCTATAGAAGAAAACAGAGTGAAACCTCAAAATGAAACCGGTTACTGCCAACGAACTGTTTAACCTAGAAGAACGAAATTTGGCGAGCCAAGTGGGATTGGTGTACTGATCATTACCTGAAAGTTTCATCAAGATTGGGTGAAAAAGGGTATGCTGAGATTTCAGGCAACTCGTACTTTTTTGGAAGCTTGGCAGGCCCTTTTCATGAAAGTGATTCTCGCCAGTCTCTGCTTAGGGCTACATCAACAGCAAACAAACCATAGAGATAGAACTTGAAACTGCTTTATTGTGTCAAGTTTCAAAGAGCTAGCACAAACCGTGTTTGATTTAGAGTTCCAAATACATGTATCCCTATAGGAGAAAACAGAGTGAAACCTCAAAATGAAACCGGTTACTGCCAACGAACGGTTTAACCTAGAAGAACGAAATTTGGCGAGCCAAGTGGGATTGGTGTACTGATCATTTCCTGAAAGTTTCATCAAGATTGGGTGAAAAAGGGTGTGCTGAGTTTTCAGGCACCTCGTAGTTTTTTGGAAGCTTGGCCGGCCCTTTCATGAACGTGATTCTCGCCAGTCTCTGCTTAGGGCTACATCAACAGCAAAAAAACCATAGAGATAGAACTTGAAACTGCTTTATTGTGTCAAGTTTCAAAGAGCTAGCACAAACCGTGTTTTATTTAGAGTTCCAAATACATGTATCCCTATAGGAGAAAACAGAGTGAAACCTCAAAATGAAACCGGTTACTGCCAACGAACGGTTTAACCTAGAAGAATGAAATTTGGCGAGCCAAGTGGGATTGGTGTACTGATCATGACCTGAAAGTTTCATCAAGATTGGGTGAAAAAGTGTTTGCTGAGATTTCAGACAACTCGTAGTTTTTTGGAAGCTTGGCAGGCTCTTTCCATGAAAGTGATTCTCGCCAGTCTCTGCTTAGGGCTACATCAAGAGCAAACAAACCATAGAGATAGAACTTGAAACTGCTTTATTGTGTCAAGTTTCAAAGAGCTAGCACAAACCGTGATTGATTTAGAGTTCCAAATACATGTATCCCTATAGGAGAAAACAGAGTGAAACCTCAAAATGAAACCGGTTAATGTCAACGAACGGTTTAACCTAGAAGAACGAAATTTGGCGAGCCAAGTGGGACTGGTGTACTGATCATTACCTGAAAGTTTCATCAAGATTGGGTGAAAAAGTGTGTGCTGAGATTTCGGGCAACTCGTAGTGTTTTGGAAGCTTGGCAGGCCCTTTCCATGAAAGTGATTCTCGCCAGTCTCTGCTTAGGGCTACATCAACAGCAAACAAACCAAAGAGATAGAACTTGAAACTGCTTTATTGTGTCAAGTTTCAAAGAGCTAGCACAAACCGTGTTTGATTTAGAGTTCCAAATACATGTATCCCTATAGGAGAAAACAGAGTGAAACCTCAAAATGAAACCGGTTACTGCCAATGAACGGTTTAACCTAGAAGAACGAAATTTGGCGAGCCAAGTGGGATTGGTGTACTGATCATTACCTGAAAGTTTCATGAAGATTGGGTGAAAAAGTGTTTGCTGAGATTTCAGGAAACTCGTAGTTTTTTGGAAGCTTGGCAGGCCCTTTCCATGAAAGTGATTCTCGCCAGTCTCTGCTTAGGGCTACATCAACAGCAAACAAACCATAGAGATAGAACTTGAAACTGCTTTATTGTGTCAAGTTTCAAAGAGCTAGCACAAACCGTGATTGATTTAGAGTTCCAAATACATGTATCCCTATAGGAGAAAACAGAGTGAAACCTCAAAATGAAACCGGTTACTACCAACGAACGGTTTAACCTAGAAGAACGAAATTTGGCGAGCCAAGTGGGACTGGTGTACTGATCATTTCCTGAAAGTTTCATCAAGATTGGGTGAAAAAGTGTGTGCTGAGATTTCGGGCAACTCGTAGTGTTTTGGAAGCTTGGCAGGCCCTTTCCATGAAAGTGATTCTCGCCAGTCTCTGCTTAGGGCTACATCAACAGCAAACAAACCAAAGAGATAGAACTTGAAACTGCTTTATTGTGTCAAGTTTCAAAGAGCTAGCACAAACCGTGTTTGATTTAGAGTTCCAAATACATGTATCCCTATAGGAGAAAACAGAGTGAAACCTCAAAATGAAACCGGTTACTGCCAACGAACGGTTTAACCTAGAAGAACGAAATTTGGCGAGCCAAGTGGGATTGGTGTACTGATCATTACCTGAAAGTTTCATCAAGATTGGGTGAAAAAGGGTATGCTGAGATTTCAGGCAACTCGTACTTTTTTGGAAGCTTGGCAGGCCCTTTTCATGAAAGTGATTCTCGCCAGTCTCTGCTTAGGGCTACATCAACAGCAAACAAACCATAGAGATAGAACTTGAAACTCCTTTATTGTTTCAAGTTTCAAAGAGCTAGCACAAACCGTGTTTGATTTAGAGTTCCAAATACATGTATCTTTAGAGGAGAAAACAGAGGGAAACCTCAAAATGAATCCGGTTACTGCCAACAAACGGTTTAACCTAGAACAACGAAATTTGGCGAGCAACGTGGGATTGGTGTATTGATCATTACCTGAAAGTTTCATCAAGATTGGGTGAAAAAGTGTGTGCTGAGATTTTGGGCAAATCGTAGTTTTATGGAAGCTTGGCAGGCTCTTTCCATGAAAGTGATTCTCGCCAGTCTCTGCTTAGGGCTACATCAACAGCAAACAAACCATAGAGATAGAACTTGAAACTGCTTTATTGTGTCAAGTTTCAAAGAGCTAGCACAAACCGTGTTTGATTTAGAGTTCCAAATACATGTATCCCTATAGGAGAAAACAGAGTGAAACCTCAAAATGAAACCGGTTACTGCCAACGAACGGTTTAACCTAGAAGAACGAAATTTGGCGAGCCAAGTGGGATTGGTGTACTGATCATTTCCTGAAAGTTTCATCAAGATTGGGTGAAAAAGGGTGTGCTGAGTTTTCAGGCACCTCGTAGTTTTTTGGAAGCTTGGCCGGCCCTTTCATGAACGTGATTCTCGCCAGTCTCTGCTTAGGGCTACATCAACAGCAAACAAACCATAGAGATAGAACTTGAAACTGCTTTATTGTGTCAAGTTTCAAAGAGCTAGCACAAACCGTGATTGATTTAGAGTTCCAAATACATGTATCCCTATAGGAGAAAACAGAGTGAAACCTCAAAATGAAACCGGTTACTGTCAACGAACGGTTTAACCTAGAAGAACGAAATTTGGCGAGCCAAGTGGGACTGGTGTACTGATCATTACCTGAAAGTTTCATCAAGATTGGGTGAAAAAGTGTGTGCTGAGATTTCGGGCAACTCGTAGTGTTTTGGAAGCTTGGCAGGCCCTTTCCATGAAAGTGATTCTCGCCAGTCTCTGCTTAGGGCTACATCAACAGCAAACAAACCAAAGAGATAGAACTTGAAACTGCTTTATTGTGTCAAGTTTCAAAGAGCTAGCACAAACCGTGTTTGATTTAGAGTTCCAAATACATGTATCCCTATAGGAGAAAACAGAGTGAAACCTCAAAATGAAACCGGTTACTGCCAATGAACGGTTTAACCTAGAAGAACGAAATTTGGCGAGCCAAGTGGGATTGGTGTACTGATCATTACCTGAAAGTTTCATGAAGATTGGGTGAAAAAGTGTTTGCTGAGATTTCAGGAAACTCGTAGTTTTTTGGAAGCTTGGCAGGCCCTTTCCATGAAAGTGATTCTCGCCAGTCTCTGCTTAGGGCTACATCAACAGCAAACAAACCATAGAGATAGAACTTGAAACTGCTTTATTGTGTCAAGTTTCAAAGAGCTAGCACAAACCGTGATTGATTTAGAGTTCCAAATACATGTATCCCTATAGGAGAAAACAGAGTGAAACCTCAAAATGAAACCGGTTACTGCCAACGAACGGTTTAACCTAGAAGAACGAAATTTGGCGAGCCAAGTGGGACTGGTGTACTGATCATTTCCTGAAAGTTTCATCAAGATTGGGTGAAAAAGTGTGTGCTGAGATTTCGGGCAACTCGTAGTGTTTTGGAAGCTTGGCAGGCCCTTTCCATGAAAGTGATTCTCGCCAGTCTCTGCTTAGGGCTACATCAACAGCAAACAAACCAAAGAGATAGAACTTGAAACTGCTTTATTGTGTCAAGTTTCAAAGAGCTAGCACAAACCGTGTTTGATTTAGAGTTCCAAATACATGTATCCCTATAGGAGAAAACAGAGTGAAACCTCAAAATGAAACCGGTTACTGCCAATGAACGGTTTAACCTAGAAGAACGAAATTTGGCGAGCCAAGTGGGATTGGTGTACTGATCATTACCTGAAAGTTTCATGAAGATTGGGTGAAAAAGTGTTTGCTGAGATTTCAGGCAACTCGTAGTTTTTTGGAAGCTTGGCAGGCCCTTTCCATGAAAGTGATTCTCGCCAGTCTCTGCTTAGGGCTACATCAACAGCAAACAAACCATAGAGATAGAACTTGAAACTGCTTTATTGTGTCAAGTTTCAAAGAGCTAGCACAAACCGTGTTTGTTTTAGAGTTCCAAATACATGTATCCCTATAGGAGAAAACAGAGTGAAACCTCAAAATGAAACCGGTTACTGCCAACGAACGGTTTAACCCAGAAGAATGAAATTTGGCGAGCCAAGTGGGATTGGTGTACTGATCATTTCTTGAAAGTTTCATCAAGATTGGGTGAAAAAGGGTGTGCTGAGATTTCAGGCAACTCGTAGTTTTTTGGAAGCTTGGCCGGCCCTTTCATGAACGTGATTCTCGCCAGTCTCTGCTTAGGGCTACATCAACAGCAAACAAACCATAGAGATAGAACTTGAAACTGCTTTATTGTGTCAAGTTTCAAAGAGCTAGCACAAACCGTGTTTTATTTAGATTTCCAAATACATGTATCCCTATAGGAGAAAACAGAGTGAAACCTCAAAATGAAACCAGTTACTGCCAACGAACGGTTTAACCTAGAAGAACGAAATTTGGCGAGCCAAGTGGGATTTGTGTACTGATCATTACCTGAAAGTTTCATCAAGATTGGGTGAAAAAGTGTTTGCTAAGATTTCAGGCAACTCGTAGTTTTTTGGAAGCTTGGCAGGCCCTTTCCATGAAAGTGATTCTCGCCAGTCTCTGCTTAGGGCTACATCAACAGCAAACAAACCATAGAGATAGAACTTGAAACTGCTTTATTGTGTCAAGTTTCAAAGAGCTAGCACAAACCGTGTTTGATTTAGAGTTCCAAATACATGTATCCCTAGAGAAAACAGAGGGAAACCTCAAAATGAAACCGGTTACTGCCAACGAATGGTTTTACCTAGAAGAACGAAATTTGGCGAGCCAAGTGGTATTGGTGTACTGATCATTACCTGAAAGTTTCATCAAGATTGGGTGAAAAGTGTTTGCTAAGATTTCAGGCAACTCGTAGTTTTTTGGAAGCTTGGCAGGCCCTTTCCATGAAAGTGATTCTTGCCAGTCTCTGCTTAAGGCTACATCAACAGCAAACAAACCATAGAGATAGAACTTGAAACTGCTTTATTGTGTCAAGTTTCAAAGAGCTAGCACAAACCGTGTTTGATTTAGAGTTCCAAATACATGTATCCCTATAGGAGAAAACAGAGTGAAACCTCAAAATGAAACCGGTTACTGCCAACGAACGGTTTAACCTAGAAGAATGAAATTTGGCGAGCCAAGTGGGATTGGTGTACTGATCATTACCTGAAAGTTTCATCAAGATTGGGTGAAAAAGTGTTTGCTGAGATTTCAGGCAACTCGTAGTTTTTTGGAAGCTTCACAGGCCCTTTCCATGAAAGTGATTCTCGCCAGTCTCTGCTTAGGGCTACATCAATAGCAAACAAACCATAGAGATAGAACTTGAAACTGCTTTATTGTGTCAAGTTACAAAGAGCTAGCACAAACCGTGTTTGATTTAGAGTTCCAAATACATGTATCCCTATAGGAGAAAACAGAGTGAAACCTCAAAATGAAACCGGTTACTGCCAACGAACGGTTTAACCTAGAAGAACGAAATTTGGCGAGCCAAGTGGGATTGGTGTACTGATCATTATCTGAAAGTTTCATCAAGATTGGGTGAAAAAGGGTATGCTGAGAATTCAGGCAACTCGTAGTTTTTTGGAAGCTTGGCAGGCCCTTTTCATGAAAGTGATTCTCGCCAGTCTCTGCTTAGGGCTACATCAACAGCAAACAAACCATAGAGATAGAACTGGAAACTGCTTTATTGTGTCAAGTTTCAAAGAGCTAGCACAAACCGTGTTTGATTTAGAGTTCCAAATACATGTATCCCTATAGGAGAAAACAGAGTGAAACCTCAAAATGAAACCGGTTACTGCCAACGAACGGTTTAACCTAGAAGAACGAAATTTGGCGAGCCAAGTGGGATTGGTGTACTGATCATTACCTGAATGTTTCATCAAGATTGGGTGAAAAAGTGTGTGCTGAGATTTCAGGCAACTCGTAGTTTTTTGGAAGCTTCTCAGGCCCTTTCCATGAAAGTGATTCTCGCTGGTCTCTGCTTAGGGCTACATCAACAGCAAACAAACCATAGAGATAGAACTTGAAACTGCTTTATTGTGTCAAGTTTCAAAGACCTAGCACAAACCGTGTTTGATTTAGAGTTCCAAATACATGTATCCCTATAGGAGAAAACAGAGTGAAACCTCAAAATGAAACCGGTTACTGCCAATGAACGGTTTAACCTAGAAGAACGAAATTTGGCGAGCCAAGTGGGAATGGTGTACTGATCATTACCTGAAAGTTTCATGAAGATTGGGTGAAAAAGTGTTTGCTGAGATTTCAGGCAACTCGTAGTTTTTTGGAAGCTTGGCAGGCCCTTTCCATGAAAGTGATTCTCGCCAGTCTCTGCTTAGGGCTACATCAACAGCAAACAAACCATAGAGATAGAACTTGAAACTGCTTTATTGTGTCAAGTTTCAAAGAGCTAGCACAAACCGTGTTTGTTTTAGAGTTCCAAATACATGTATCCCTATAGGAGAACACAGAGTGAAACCTCAAAATGAAACCGGTTACTGCCAACGAACGGTTTAACCCAGAAGAATGAAATTTGGCGAGCCAAGTGGGATTGGTGTACTGATCATTTCTTGAAAGTTTCATCAAGATTGGGTGAAAAAGGGTGTGCTGAGATTTCAGGCAACTCGTAGTTTTTTGGAAGCTTGGCCGGCCCTTTCATGAACGTGATTCTCGCCAGTCTCTGCTTAGGGCTACATCAACAGCAAACAAACCATAGAGATAGAACTTGAAACTGCTTTATTGTGTCAAGTTTCAAAGAGCTAGCACAAACCGTGTTTTATTTAGATTTCCAAATACATGTATCCCTTTAGGAGAAAACAGAGTGAAACCTCAAAATGAAACCAGTTACTGCCAACGAACGGTTTAACCTAGAAGAACGAAATTTGGCGAGCCAAGTGGGATTGGTGTACTGATCATTACCTGAAAGTTTCATCAAGATTGGGTGAAAAAGTGTTTGCTAAGATTTCAGGCAACTCGTATTTTTTTGGAAGCTTGGCAGGCCCTTTCCATGAAAGTGATTCTCGCCAGTCTCTGCTTAGGGCTACATCAACAGCAAACAAACCATAGAGATAGAACTTGAAACTGCTTTATTGTGTCAAGTTTCAAAGAGCTAGCGCAAACCGTGTTTGATTTAGAGTTCCAAATACATGTATCCCTAGAGGAGAAAACAGAGGGAAACCTCAAAATGAAACCGGTTACTGCCAACGAATGGTTTTACCTAGAAGAACGAAATTTGGCGAGCCAAGTGGGATTGGTGTACTGATCATTACCTGAAAGTTTCATCAAGATTGGGTGAAAAAGTGTTTGCTAAGATTTCAGGCAACTCGTAGTTTTTTGGAAGCTTGGCAGGCCCTTTCCATGAAAGTGATTCTTGCCAGTCTCTGCTTAAGGCTACATCAACAGCAAACAAACCATAGAGATAGAACTTGAAACTGCTTTATTGTGTCAAGTTTCAAAGAGCTAGCACAAACCGTGTTTGATTTAGAGTTCCAAATACATGTATCCCTATAGGAGAAAACAGAGTGAAACCTCAAAATGAAACCGGTTACTGCCAACGAACGGTTTAACCTAGAAGAATGAAATTTGGCGAGCCAAGTGGGATTGGTGTACTGATCATTACCTGAAAGTTTCATCAAGATTGGGTGAAAAAGTGTTTGCTGAGATTTCAGGCAACTCGTAGTTTTTTGGAAGCTTCACAGGCCCTTTCCATGAAAGTGATTCTCGCCAGTCTCTGCTTAGGGCTACATCAATAGCAAACAAACCATAGAGATAGAACTTGAAACTGCTTTATTGTGTCAAGTTACAAAGAGCTAGCACAAACCGTGTTTGATTTAGAGTTCCAAATACATGTATCCCTATAGGAGAAAACAGAGTGAAACCTCAAAATGAAACCGGTTACTGCCAACGAATGGTTTAACCTAGAAGAACGAAATTTGGCGAGCCAAGTGGGATTGGTGTACTGATCATTATCTGAAAGTTTCATCAAGATTGGGTGAAAAAGGGTATGCTGAGATTTCAGGCAACTCGTAGTTTTTTGGAAGCTTGGCAGGCCCTTTTCATGAAAGTGATTCTCGCCAGTCTCTGCTTAGGGCTACATCAACAGCAAACAAACCATAGAGATAGAACTGGAAACTGCTTTATTGTGTCAAGTTTCAAAGAGCTAGCACAAACCGTGTTTGATTTAGAGTTCCAAATACATGTATCCCTAGAGGAGAAAACAGAGTGAAACCTCAAAATGAAACCGGTTACTGCCAACGAACGGTTTAACCTAGAAGAACGAAATTTGGCGAGCCAAGTGGGATTGGTGTACTGATCATTACCTGAATGTTTCATCAAGATTGGGTGAAAAAGTGTGTGCTGAGATTTCAGGCAACTCGTAGTTTTTTGGAAGCTTCTCAGGCCCTTTCCATGAAAGTGATTCTCGCCGGTCTCTGCTTAGGGCTACATCAACAGCAAACAAACCATAGAGATAGAACTTGAAACTGCTTTATTGTGTCAAGTTTCAAAGAGCTAGCACAAACCGTGTTTGATTTAGAGTTCCAAATACATGTATCCTTATAGGAGAAAACAGAGTGAAACCTCAAAATGAAACCGGTTACTGCCAACGAACGGTTTAACCTAGAAGAACGAAATTTGGCGAGCCAAGTGGGATTGGTGTACTGATCATTTCCTGAAAGTTTCATCAAGATTGGGTGAAAAAGGGTGTGCTGAGATTTCAGGCACCTCGTAGTTTTTTGGAAGCTTGGCCGGCCCTTTCATGAACGTGATTCTCGCCAGTCTCTGCTTAGGGCTACATCAACAGCAAACAAACCATAGAGATAGAACTTGAAACTGCTTTATTGTGTCAAGTTTCAAAGAGCTAGCACAAACCGTGTTTTATTTAGATTTCCAAATACATGTATCCCTATAGGAGAAAACAGAGTGAAACCTCAAAATGAAACCGGTTACTGCCAACGAACGGTTTAACCTAGAAGAACGAAATTTGGCGAGCCAAGTGGGATTGGTGTACTGATCATTACCTGAAAGTTTCATCAAGATATGGTGAAAAAGGGTGTGCTGAGATTTCAGGCAACTCGTAGTTTTTTGGAAGCTTGGAAGGCCCTTTCCATGAATGGATTCTCGCCAGTCTCTGCTTAGGGCTACATCAACAGCAAACAAACCATAGAGATAGAACTTGAAACTGCTTTATTGTGTCAAGTTTCAAAGAGCTAGCACAAACCGTGTTTGATTTAGAGTTCCAAATACATGTATCCCTATAGGAGAAAACAGAGTGAAACCTCAAAATGAAACCGGTTACTGCCAACGAACGGTTTAACCTAGAAGAACGAAATTTGGCGAGCCAAGTGGGATTGGTGTACTGATCATTACCTGAAAGTTTCATCAAGATTGGGTGAAAAAGTGTGTGCTGAGACTTCGGGCAACTCGTAGTTTTTTGGAAGCTTGGCAGGCCCTTTCCATGAAAGTGATTCTCGCCAGTCTCTGCTTAGGGCTACATCAACAGCAAACAAACCATAGAGATAGAACTTGAAACTGCTTTAGTATGTCAAGTTTCAAAGAGCTAGCCAAAACCGTGTTTGATTTAGAATTCCAAATACATGTATCCCTATAGGAGAAAACAGAGTGAAACCTCAAAATGAAACCGGTTACTGGCAACGAACGGTTTAACCTAGAAGAACGAAATATGGCGAGCCAAGTAGGATTGGTGTACTGATCATTACCTGAAAGTTTCATCAAGATTGGGTGAAAAAGTGTGTGCTGAGATTTCAGGCAACTCGTAGTTTTTTGGAAGCTTGGCAGGCCCTTTCCATGAAAGTGATTCTCGCCAGTCTCTGCTTAGGGCTACATCAACAGCAAACAAACCATAGAGATAGAACTTGAAACTGCTTTATTGTGTCAAGTTTCAAAGAGCTAGCACAAACCGTGTTTGATTTAGAGTTCCAAATACATGTATCCCTATAGGAGAAAACAGAGTGAAACCTCAAAATGAAACCGGTTACTGCCAACGAACGGTTTAACCTAGAAGAACGAAATTTGGCGAGCCAAGTGGGATTGGTGTACTGATCATTACCTGAAAGTTTCATCAAGATTGGTTGAAAAGGGGTGTGCTGATATTTCGGGCAACTCGTAGTTTTTTGGAAGCTTGGCAGGCCCTTTCCATGAAAGTGATTCTCGCCAGTCTCTGCTTAGGGCTACATCAACAACAAACAAACCATAGAGATACAACTTGAAACTGCTTTATTGTGTCAAGTTTCAAAGAGCTAGCAGAAACCGTGTTTGATTTAGAGTTCCAAATACATGTATCCCTATAGGAGAAAACAGAGTGAAACCTCAAAATGAAACCGGATACTGCCAACGAACGGTTTAACCTAGAACAACGAAATTTGGCGAGCCAAGTGGGATTGGTGTACTGATCATTACCTGAAAGTTTCATCAAGATTGGGTGAAAAAGGGTGTGCTGAGATTTCAGGAAAGTCGTAGATTTTGAAAGATTGGCAGGCCCTTTCCATGAAAGTGATTCTCGCCAGTCTCTGCTTAGGGCTACATCAACAGCAAACAAACCATAGAGATAGAACTTGAAACTGCTTTATTGTGTCAATTTTCAAAGAGCTAGCACAAACCGTGATTGATTTAGAGTTCCAAATACATGTATCCCTATTGGAGAAAACAGAGTGAAACCTCAAAATGAAACCGGTTACTGCCAACAAACGGTTTAACCTAGACGAACGAAATTTGGCGAGCCAAGTGGGATTGGTGTACTGATCATTACCTGAAAGTTTCATTAAGATTGGGTGAAAAAGTGTGTGCTGAGATTTCGGGAAACTCTTAGTTTTTTGGAAGCTTGGCAGGCCCTTTAGATGAAAGTGATTCTCGCCAGTCTCTGCTTAGGGCTACATCAACAGCAAACAAACCATAGAGATAGAACTTGAAACTGCTTTATTGTGTCAAGTTTCAAAGAGCTAGCACAAACCGTGTTTGATTTAGAGTTCCAAATACATGTATCCCTATAGGAGAAAACAGAGTGAAACCTCAAAATGAAACCGGTTACTGCCAACGAACGGTTTAACCTAGAAGAACGAAATTTGGCGAGCCACGTGGGATTGGTGTCTTGATAATTACCTGAAAGTTTCATCAAGATTGGGTGAAAAAGGGTGTGCTGAGATTATGGGCAACTCGTAGTTTTTTGGAAGCTTGGGCGGCCCTTTCCATGAAAGTGATTCTCGCCAGTCTCTGCTTAGGGCTACATCAACAGCAAACAAACCATAGAGATAGAACGTGAAACTGCTTTATTGTGTCAAGTTTCAAAGAGCTAGCACAAACCGTGATTGATTTAGAGTTCCAAATACATGTATCCCTATAGGAGAAAACAGAGTGAAACCTCAAAATGAAACCGGATACTGCCAACGAACGGTTTAACCTAGAAGAACGAAATTTGGCGAGCCAAGTGGGATTGGTGTACTGATCATTACCTGAAAGTTTCATCAAGATTGGGTGAAAAAGTGTGTGCTGAGATTTCGGGCAACTCGTAGTTTTTTGGAAGCTTGTGGCCCTTTCCATGAAAGTGATTCTCGCCAGTCTCTGCTTAGGGCTACATCAACAGCAAACAAAAAACCATAGAGATAGAACTTGAAAGTGCTTTATTGTGTCAAGTTTCAAAGAGCTAGCACAAACCGTGTTTGATTTAGAGTTCCAAATACATGTATCCCTATAGGAGAAAACAGAGTGAAACCTCAAAATGAAACCGGTTACTGCCAACGAACGGTTTAACCTAGAAGAACGAAATTTGGCGAGCCACGTGGGATTGGTGTCTTGATCATTACCTGAAAGTTTCATCAAGATTGGGTGAAAAAGGGTGTGCTGAGATTTTGGGCAACTCGTAGTTTTTTGGAAGCTTGGGCGGCCCTTTCCATGAAAGTGATTCTCGCCAGTCTCTGCTTAGGGCTACATCAACAGCAAACAAACCATAGAGATAGAACGTGAAACTGCTTTATTGTGTCAAGTTTCAAAGAGCTAGCACAAACCGTGTTTGATTTAGAGTTCCAAATACATGTATCCCTATAGGAGAAAACAGAGTGAAACCTCAAAATGAAACCGGTTACTGCCAACGAACGGTTTAACCTAGAAGAACGAAATTTGGCGAGCCAAGTGGGATTGGTGTACTGATCATTACCTGAAAGTTTCATCAAGATTGGGTGAAAAAGTGTGTGCTGAGATTTCGGGCAACTCGTAGTTTTTTGGAAGCTTGTGGCCCTTTCCATGAAAGTGATTCTCGCCAGTCTCTGCTTAGGGCTACATCAACAGCAAACAAACCATAGAGATAGAACTTGAAACTGCTTTATTGTGTCAAGTTTCAAAGAGCTAGAACAAACCGTGTTTGATTTAGAGTTCCAAATACATGTATCCCTATAGGAGAAAACAGAGTGAAACCTCAAAATGAAACCAGTTACTGCCAACGAACGGTTTAACCTAGAAGAACGAAATTTGGAGAGCCAAGTGGGATTGGTGCATTGATTATTACCTGAAAGTTTCATCAAGATTGGGTCAAAAAGTGTGTGCTGAGATTTTGGGCAACTCGTAGTATTTGGAAGCTTTGCAGGCCCTTTCCATGTAAGTGATTCTCGCCAGTCTCTGCTTAGGGCTACATCAACAGCAAACAAACCATAGAGATAGAACTTGAAACTGCTTTATTGTGTCAAGTTTCAAAGAGCTAGCACAAACCGTGTTTGATTTAGAGTTCCAAATACATGTATCCCTATAGGAGAAAACAGAGTGAAACCTCAAAATGAAACCGGTTACTGCCAACGAACGGTTTAACCTAGAAGAACGAAATTTGGCGAGCCAAGTGGGATTGGTGTACTGATCATTACCTGAAAGTTTCATCAAGATTGGGTGAAAAAGTGTGTGCTGAGATTTCAGGCAACTCGTAGTTTTTTGGAAGCTTGGCAGGCCCTTTGCATGAAAGTGATTCTCGCCAGTCTATGCTTAGGGCTACATCAACAGCAAACAAACCATAGAGATAGAACTTGAAACTGCTTTATTGTGTCAAGTTTCAAAGAGCTAGCACAAACCGTGTTTTATTTAGAGTTCCAAATACATGTATCCCTATAGGAGAAAACAGAGTGAAACCTCAAAATGTAACCGGTTACTGCCAACGAATGGTTTAACCTAGAAGAACGAAATTTGTCGAGCCAAGTGGGATTGGTGTACTGATCATTACCTGAAAGTTTCATCAAGATTGGGTGAAGAAGGGTGTGCTGAGATTTCGGGCAACTCGTAGTTTTTTGGAAGCTTGGCAGGCCCATTCCATGAAAGTGATTCTCAGCAGTCTCTGCTTAGGGCTACATCAACAGCAAACAAACCATAAAGATAGACCTTGAAACTGCTTTATTGTGTCAAGTTTCAAAGAGCTAGCAAAAACCGTGTTTGATTTAGAGTTCCAAATACATGTATCCCTATAGGAGAAAACACAGCGGAACCTCAAAATGAAAACAGGTTACTGCCAACGAACGGTTTAACCTAGAAGAACGAAATTTGGCGAGCCAAGTGGGACTGGTGTACTGATCATTTCCTGAAAGTTTCCTCAAGATTGGGTGAAAAAGGGTGTGCTGAGATTTCAGGCAACTCGTAGTTTTTTGGAAGCTTGGCCGGCCCTTTCATGAACGTGATTCTCGCCAGTCTCTGCTTAGGGCTACATCAACAGCAAACAAACCATAGAGATAGAACTAAAACTGCTTTATTGTGTCAAGTTTCAAAGAGCTAGCACAAACCGTGTTTTATTTAGATTTCCAAATACATGTATCCCTATAGGAGAAAACAGAGTGAAACCTCAAAATGAAACCAGTTACTGCCAACGAACGGTTTAACCTAGAAGAACGAAATTTGGCGAGCAAAGTGGGATTGGTGTACTGATCATTACCTGAAAGTTTCATCAAGATTGGGTGAAAAAAAGTGTGTGCTGAGATTTCAGGCAACTCGTAGTTTTTTGGAAGCTTGGCAGGCCCTTTCCATGAAAGTGATTCTCGCCAGTCTCTGCTTAGGGCTACATCAACAGCAAACAAACCATAGAGATAGAACTTAAAACTGCTTTATTGTGTCAAGTTTCAAAGAGCTAGCACAAACCGTGTTTGATTTAGAGTTCCAAATACATGTATCCCTATAGGAGAAAACAGAGTGAAACCTCAAAATGAAACCGGTTACTGCCAACGAACGGTTTAACCTAGAAGAACGAAATTTGGCGAGCCAAGTGGGATTGGTGTACTGATCATTACCTGAAAGTTTCATCAAGATTGGTGAAAAAGTGTGTGCTGAGACTTCCGGCAACTCGTAGTTTTTTGGAAGCTTGGCAGGCCCTTTCCATGAAAGTGATTCTCGCCAGTCTCTGCTTAGGGCTACATCAACAGCAAACAAACCATAGAGATAGAACTTGAAACTGCTTTATTGTGTCAAGTTTCAAAGAGCTAGCACAAACCGTGTTTGATTTAGAGTTCCAAATACATGTATCCCTATAGGAGAAAACAGAGGGAAACCTCAAAATGAAACCGGTTACTGCCAACGAACGGTTTAACCTAGAACAACGAAATTTGGCGAGCCACGTGGGATTGGTGTATTGATCATTACCTGAAAGTTTCATCAAGATTGGGTGAAAAAGTGTGTGCTGAGATTTTGGGCAAATCGTAGTTTTATGGAAGCTTGGGCAGGCTCTTTCCATGAAAGTGATTCTCGCCAGTCTCTGCTTAGGGCTCCATCAACAGCAAACAAACCATAGAGATAGAACTTGAAACTGCTTTATTGTGTCAAGTTTCAAAGAGCTAGCACAAACCGTGATTGATTTAGAGTTCCAAATACATGTATCCCTATAGGAGAAAACAGAGTGAAACCTCAAAATGAAACCGGTTACTGTCAACGAACGTTTTAACCTAGAAGAACGAAATTTGGCGAGCCAAGTGGGACTGGTGTACTGATCATTACCTGAAAGTTTCATCAAGATTGGGTGAAAAAGTGTGTGCTGAGATTTCGGGCAACTCGTAGTGTTTTGGAAGCTTGGCAGGCCCTTTCCATGAAAGTGATTCTCGCCAGTCTCTGCTTAGGGCTACATCAACAGCAAACAAACCAAAGAGATAGAACTTGAAACTGCTTTATTGTGTCAAGTTTCAAAGAGCTAGCACAAACCGTGTTTGATTTAGAGTTCCAAATACATGTATCCCTATAGGAGAAAACAGAGTGAAACCTCAAAATGAAACCGGTTACTGCCAATGAACGGTTTAACCTAGAAGAACGAAATTTGGCGAGCCAAGTGGGATTGGTGTACTGATCATTACCTGAAAGTTTCATGAAGATTGGGTGAAAAAGTGTTTGCTGAGATTTCAGGCAACACGTAGTTTTTTGGAAGCTTGGCAGGCCCTTTCCATGAAAGTGATTCTCGCCAGTCTCTGCTTAGGGCTACATCAACAGCAAACAAACCATAGAGATAGAACTTGAAACTGCTTTATTGTGTCATGTTTCAAAGAGCTAGCACAAACCGTGTTTGTTTTAGAGTTCCAAATACATGTATCCCTATAGGAGAAAACAGAGTGAAACCTCAAAATGAAACCGGTTACTGCCAACGAACGGTTTAACCCAGAAGAATGAAATTTGGCGAGCCAAGTGGGATTGGTGTACTGATCATTTCTTGAAAGTTTCATCAAGATTGGGTGAAAAAGGGTGTGCTGAGATTTCAGGCAACTCGTAGTTTTTTGGAAGCTTGGCCGGCCCTTTCATGAACGTGATTCTCGCCAGTCTCTGCTTAGGGCTACATCAACAGCAAACAAACCATAGAGATAGAACTTGAAACTGCTTTATTGTGTCAAGTTTCAAAGAGCTAGCACATACCGTGTTTTATTTAGAGTTCCAAATACATGTATCCCTATAGGAGAAAACAGAGTGAAACCTCAAAATGAAACCGGTTACTGCCAACGAACGGTTTAACCTAGAAGAATGAAATTTGGCGAGCCAAGTGGGATTGGTGTACTGATCATGACCTGAAAGTTTCATCAAGATTGGGTGAAAAAGTGTTTGCTGAGATTTCAGACAACTCGTAGTTTTTTGGAAGCTTCGCAGGCCCTTTCCATGAAAGTGATTCTCGTCAGTCTCTGCTTAGGGCTACATCAACAGCAAACAAACCATAGAGATAGAACTTGAAACTGCTTTATTGTGTCAAGTTACAAAGAGCTAGCACAAACCGTGTTTGATTTAGAGTTCCAAATACATGTATCCCTATAGGAGAAAACAGAGTGAAACCTCAAAATGAAACCGGTTACTGCCAACGGACGGTTTAACCTAGAAGAACGAAATTTGGCGAGCCAAGTGGGATTGGTGTACTGATCATTACCTGAAAGTTTCATCAAGATTGGGTGAAAAAGGGTATGCTGAGATTTCAGGAAACTCGTAGTTTTTTGGAAGCTTGTCAGGCCCTTTTCATGAAAGTGATTCTCGCCAGTCTCTGCTTAGGGCTACATCAACAGCAAACAAACCATAGAGATAGAACTTGAAACTGCTTTATTGTGTCAAGTTTCAAAGAGCTAGCACAAACCGTGTTTGATTTAGAGTTCCAAATACATGTATCCCTAGAGGAGAAAACAGAGTGAAACCTCAAAATGAAACCGGTTACTGCCAACGAACGGTTTAACCTAGAAGAACGAAATTTGGCGAGCCAAGTGGGATTGGTGTACTGATCATTACCTGAAAGTTTCATCAAGATTGGGTGAAAAAGTGTGTGCTGAGATTTCAGGCAACTCGTAGTTTTTTGGAAGCTTGGCAGGCCCTTTCCATGAAAGTGATTCTCGCCAGTCTCTGCTTAGGGCTACATCAACAGCAAACAAACCATAGAGATAGAACTTGAAACTGCTTTATTGTGT